>NW_019396175.1:234435-262448 GCF_000591075.1 Eurytemora carolleeae
CCCCTGGTGTATCATATCCATTGGAGTTAAAACTCCTTTCTTTTCACAGGTTTTGATTTCTCTTCAATCCCATCCTTGTTTTTTTCAATCCTTCCTAGTTCTTGGTTTAACCTCAGCATGTTATTACTCCCGTCCATCTTCAATAAACCACCCTTTCCCTCATTCCCATATTGCAATACTCCCACCCTCTTTATTAAACCACTTCATCCCTCATTATTATTAAACTAACCCTTACTCTCATATTACACCACTTCTTCCCAATATTCGCGGTATGACTCCTTCTTACTTCAGTAAACCACTCCATTCTATTATCCTTAGGATTAGACTCTCCTCCCTCAAATATCCCTGATAAATCGTTTCCTCCACTTATTCTTAGAATAAGACTCCCGCGTTCTTCAGTAAATCACTCCCCCCACTTATCTTTGATTTAATACCTCTTCCCTTTTCAGTAAACCACTCCCACAAATACCCCTGGTTAATCACTCCATCCCATTCGTCTTCGAATTAGACTCCCCCTCTCATATTCCTGCAAACCACTCCCACAAATAAAGGGGGGTGGGGAGTGTATCAGGTTATCACAACACTAGAATACTCAGGATATAAAATAGATTTCAAATCAAAAAGCAGACGATCCATCTTATTCCCACTCTATCATATTCATATGCAATCAAATCTCAAGATTCATTTCCCCCCTGTCCTTGTATTACTCAAAAAGGGACTTTATGACAGGGAAATTGTGCTACAGGGACTGTGCACGACAGGAAAGCTGTAAGAGGGTGCTGACAGGGAACCTGAGACAGGGACTAAATGAAAGGGAACCTGAGACAGGGACTATATGACAGGGAACCTGAGACAGGGACTATATGAAAGGGGAGCTAGGTCAATGATAAAAGGAGCAAAAAATGACATTGTGAGCAACAGCAAATAATGCGATGTAAAACCTGGTTCAAACTTAATATTCAGTTTTATCAAACGTGAGCTGAATACAACTTGATTTCATTAGATCCAAATATATAATTTACAGAATACAACAGTTATACAGTCTTACCCAAAAAGCATGAGACATAAACGACTAGCAAAATCTTTAACATTAAAAAATTTGGAGACTTAATTTATTTTCCTGCCATGCACATATACTCTCGTATTTTCAAGTGACCCTGCATTTAAAGAGGGTCATGTCCGATTTACAATGGTACACTTGAAACCTTAATCTATTCAATTACATGGAAGATAAAGTGTGTTTTTTTTTATCTTGCCAGTGTATAATTCTAACAATTTATTCTATTGTATCTGTAGCAGAAATCCGGAAGTCACTTATATAGAGAAACCACATTTGATAATGGTTAATTTTCCCATTGAAAGCATGGATATATTATTTATTCTTGATCGGTACCGTTGTGAACTGGACATGCTTTTTTTTATTGAAAGACCTTTGTCCAAATAACACTCAAGGTCTATATTTATTTACGCAGGATTAAGTAGTTTCTATATTACTGATATTGCTAGATGAAAAATGATTAATTGGTTGTAATGAATCTGTATCCTAGTGTATCCTAATTCCTTATTCTTGGTTCATGATGCGTTCATTAATTAACAGGACTATAGTCTGGATACGCCCTATAGCGTATACTGCGTAACAGTCAATATTACGCCCTGCGTATTATTAATAATTACTTTATAATGATCAAATAATTATATCCTTGGTTTACATTCTTCATTCTTCTCAATAAATGCGTTAATTGCATCATTTTTACTCTGGTTTACATCATTTTCAACATAGTATGTATGACTTAATAGTAATGTGATGCAGACATGCTTAATTTTATGATTCCCTAAAATTTTTCTTTTTAGTTTTGTTCATAAATAAATACGGGTTGGAACTTCAACGTTTTAAAACGTTAACATCTAGATATATTTCTTAACCTAGTTTTAAAAGAACTTATCACCATTGGAGAACTGCAACTGTCATCTCATCGAAGACTTCCAATCCCCGATTTCACATGTATTTCATCGGAGACCCTCCAGTAATTAATCAAAAAACCTTCAGATTTTCATGGCAAACATATTTTAGGGAACAGTTAACGACAAAAAAAAAGAAAAAATACTTGAAACCGTTCACAAGAGTTTCTATCTTTCGTTTATTTTCCATTTGGTCTGGTTTGGTTCAACCTTCAACCAACTATAATTTTAACTTTATCAAGGAAAACTATAGTTCGGAGAGTTCGGAGTTTTTGTTAAAACTGTTTAACGATTTAGATATTTTTGGTTATGATTTTATTTAACCTGATTTTCTTGAAGGTAGGAGTTCATTGACGCGTCTGTCACGTGTTTTGACGCATTTTGACGCGTTATATTCCCCTTGTTACGCATAATTCACGCCCGATCGATCTTTGGGAGTAGATACTTCAACATACACCAGGGGTTAATACTTTCTCTCAATATATCAAAATCAAAATTGGAAAAAATAATAGTTTAAATATATTTTTGAAAACATGTCTGGCTTTAAAGCTTTTTTTTTGTTGATTGCTGTTGGTATCCCGTGAGCGATGAGGGATGATAAATTCAATATATTTATTATATTTATCATATTTATTATGATTTACACCCTTATAATCATCCCACCAGAGCTAAGTACTCAACTCGAATTAGTCTTCTAGTGTAGTCAATTATTAGTGTTAAGGACATAGTTGTAGCAATGTTAAGAGGGAGATATAAGGACATAGCTTACATTGCATATCAGGGGGGAGAGATAGGTACATAGCTTACTTAGAATGTTAGGGGGGAGGAGGAATAGGGGCCTTACTTACTTACTTAGAATGACAGGGAGGGGGGGGGGATAGGAATGAAGTCCTTATTTATAATGTGAGAGGGGGGAAGGGACGAATGAGGCCCTGATTTAGAATGAGAGAGGGGTGGGGGGAGGAATAAGGACCTTATTTAGAATGAGAGGGGGACTGAGGGAGTTTTGTATAGAATCAGAGCATACTATCCTTTTTCTAGAATACATCTCTATCTATTTTTTTATTTCGATCTATTTACATCTATTTCTTTATCAAGAATAGTACATCTTTACATCTATTTATTTATCTAGAATAGATACATCTTTACATCTATTTATTTATCTAGAATAGATACATCTTTACATCTATTTATTTATCTAGAATAGATACATCTTTACATCTATTTATTTATCTAGAATAGATACATCTTTACATCTATTTATTTATCTAGAATACAAAATACATTTTCAATCTTCATCTATTTGTTCATTTTAAATACATCTATTTTACTAAAATCTATCAAAATACAATAAATTCATCTATCAAAATACACCTCTATAAATACAAGAATACATCTTAATTACTGAGAAGAACAAATATTTAAAACTTTTGAAAAACCAAATTTTTTATCCTTTTTACTGTGCGTTGAATCAAAGCTGTTGAAGAAGCTACGAGGTCACAAAGTCCTTCCAGTAAAGTCGCATAAATTTGACCTTCTCCCGCTGTCTATATGGAGTTTGGTCTATTCGTTTATAAAAAAATCTATTCGTCCATCATGGAATACATCTATATACATAGATAGATAGATGTATTTTAGATACAGGGTGTCCCACGAAACATGACAGTTGGTAAATAATTTGGAATGTCTTCTTCCCCTATACTGTAATAGATATTATAGACGTTTTGCATTTTTTTCGTTCAATAAAATCTTTAACTAAAATATATTTTACATTGAAATCAATTTTACTATAATATGACTACCATTAAATATTCTTATAATTCTCTTTGGCATTAAACAACTTAAGTAATTATGGAAGAAGACATTTTAAATTATCCACCAACTGTCATGTTTCGTGGGACACCCTAAAGATAGAAGTAAAAGTATGAAATCTACAGAGCAGATGATACATTTGTTTTATATTGAATACGACCAATGATATTTCTGATAATGGATGATATGTATTCAGATAAAAATCTTGCTTTATATTCAACCCATCACCTCTCATCCCCCTCCCCCTCCCCCTCCCATTAACCTCCACCTCCCCTAACCCAGAACCTCTTTTCCCTCATGCCCGGTTTGTGACCTCAAAAGCGCGTCCTCCCCAGTGCGTTTAATTCACTGCGCCCACTGCAGTATGTCATCTTAAGTACGTCCACTTAAATTTGTCGTCTTCAAGCGTTCATTTAAGTGAATTTTTGGGTCCAAAGAGAAAAAAATTTTATGAAGAAAATAGAGAAAGGATGAATAAAAGAATGGGTGCTTGGATGAAAGGATGAAAGTATGAATTAAAGAATGAATGATATAAGTAATAGATATGCATAAACCATTCATTGATTTAGGATAATTGAAGATAAATAAACATGGATATAGAAGAATGATTATTATAGATATTAATAATTACAATATCTAGCTCACAGGGTTCGCTCTTAATTTTTAAAAAAATTGGCGTTGTTTTTTTGCAATGAATCTAACTACATAGGAGTAGCATTGGAGTAGCATTGGAGTATCTTCGGAGTAGCATTTGAGTACTATTAGAATACCATTGGAGTAGCATTGGAGTACTATTAGAATGCCATTGGAGTACTATTGGAATATCATTTTAGTACTATTGGAATATCATTTTAGTACTATTGGCATACCATTGGATTACTATTGGCATATAATTAAAGTACTATTCGAGTATCGTAGGAATACCATTGGAGTACCAATGGCGTAATTTTAAACTAATATGGCAGTGCCCTTGCAATAAACCCTCAGGAATATTAGTACCATGACGATTACCATCACGTTGCAATCGAAGTACCATCGGAGTAGCATCTAAGCACTATTGGAAAGCCATCAGAGTACCATTTGAGAACCATCAGAGTACCTTTGGAATGTCCTCAGAGTAGCAACGGGCCAGCATCAGAGTACCATTGGAGTACGATGAAAGTGCCAATGGAAAGAGATAGAAAGAGAAACCTCAAATGAAAGAAGGTGTTCTCCGATGGTAAAATGATAGTAATAATTTCCAGGACTCCATGAAATATAAATTCTTTAAATACTCCTATATCAGGAATGTAGTTATCTAAACTACGAATTTACGAACCATAAAATTAACATATAAATACAAAAAATTACCGGAGATATACAATACAAACCACAGAGTTAATACAATAGGGTATTTTCTTTCTTCATATTTTATCTATCTATCTATCTATTTATCTATTTATCTATCTATCTATCTATCTATCTATCTAACTATCTATCTATCTATCTATCTATCTATCTATCTATCTATCTATCTATCTATCTATCTATCTATCTATCTAACCTGTCATATGTCAATCTATCTATTATTATGTAAATAAAACTGAATATGGATGAAATGTCTTCATGTTTCTTTACAGACTTCATAAGCTTTTGCCTATCTGTCTACTACATTCGATATACATGGTTTTCATTCTATTTTTTTGTATCTATTCAAAAAGACGAATTTCAAGTTAAGAGTTACACATCCAACTTACAATGGCAACTTAATATTTTTATTATTAAGTTATCCTTTATTTAAAAAAAAAAATCTATTATTTTTAATCTCGGTTTTATATTAAGGGTATTAGCGAAAATCATAAATGTAACTTTGCTAATATTTGAAATTACTTTTTATAAAAATTCATTAAATGTTAGTCCGCGTGTATATAATCCTCAGTCGTTTCAGTCTATCTCAGTTTATCTACATCTATCTGTTATCGGTCTATTTGCTTTATGTTTTTTCGTCTTTTTTGTCACAAAACTATTTCTTTATCTATTTATCTTCATGTTTATAGAACCTAAAATAAAAATCAATTTTAACATAAAAATTTAAAATATTATTCAACACTGTTTAAATAAAGAATTATTTCCGAAGATCACTTTGTATTATCTAACTCATTGAAGTTATCTTAATTCCTCTCCTTCCCCCCCTTCCACCTCCTTCTCCCCAAACGAGTAGATAATAGATTCACAGATTCTAGTTTTACACTCAATACAAAACAATTTAACAACTAAACTGAGTCTTTACATTAACAGTGCTAACCAGAAAACAATAGAATTTATTTCGTCTTTCTTCTCCCTTTTACGTTTCTAATACATTTTTAAATATTGCTACTGATATACAGGGTGTCCCAATAAGAACATGTGAATTCAGTGACAAATTTAATATCGTCTTCGATCCTTGCGGCTTTTTTAAACTTTCTTTGCCATGCATCAAATATCGGAAATCAAAGACGAATTTAAATTCGTCTCTTAACTTCCATGTTTATTGGGACACCCTGTAAATCTAAAATACATAGTTCAGTTGCACCTCAGAAATTCTTAGCGACGTACAGGGGTTTTCCCAATGAATGATACTTACATGATCACTAAATCATTAAACAAATTATCGCAAGCTCTGGTAATGAAGATCAGGGGCGTACGAGAGCATTTGTTAGGGGGGGGGGGCACTTTTTGCGCGCGCGAAAAAAATATTGTTTTATGTAATTTTCTTAAGTGGACTCACCAGCTTAAAAAAATATCGATATTTTCATAGAAACGATACATAATGCATAATTATACATAATGATATCAAAGATATAATTACACTGAAGGCAGTATTGATTAACGATTTTTTAATGAAACTTTTTTAGTTAAGGGCAAAAGTGAAATTTTAAAGTATTTTTTATGTTGGTGCCCCTCAGGGGGGGGGGGGGCGGGGGCCCGGCTTCCCAGTTGTATGGCCTTGATGAAGATTTCAGAACTTGAAAGCATTCGTGACAGATTAAACAGTTTGGTCCTTGTCTCAACAAGCTTTGACTTTCGATCACAATTTGAACAATTGAACATTATATTTCTTTTTATCTCTTTTATACTTTTTTCCGGCGGATGCGCTTGAAATGAAATGGTAAATAAAAATTCGACTTTAAAGATTGTTGAATTAAAGAGCTAAATGAGATTGAATACAAATTGTAGGAACCGAACGCTTCTCGCCCAGGTTAGTCCAGGGTGCCCCGGCTAGCTGATTTCTTTAAAAAAAAGAAATTGTGATAAGTCTAACTCTTTTAAATCGTATATTTTTACTAAAAGGCTCCAATATTTTCTCACCTCCTGGCATCATGGTATCAATGTATCACTCCCATGGGAGCCATAACTAAATCTTGTATCATGTATCTTGTATTCTGTATCCTGTATCCAACCTCAGACAAGATTTACTCCGGCCTCTCAAAATTTGGGCAGCCTTAGGATTTACGGGAAACCAGGGGTTTATGTAATAAGTTTTTATACAGGGTGAAACTAAAAACAGAATGAAACTAAATACTAAGTTTTTTTATACAGGGTGAGACAAAATACAAAGTTTTTATAAAGGGTGAAACTAAACACTTTGTTTTTATACAAGGTGAAATTAAATACAAAGTTCTTTATACAGGGTGAAACTAAATACAAAGTTCTTTATACAGGGTGAAACTAAATACAAAGTTTTCAACAAGGTGAAACAAAATACGAAGTTCTTTTATACAGGGTGAAACTAAACACTAAATTTTTATATAGGGTGAATCTAAATACAAAGTTCTTTTATACAGGGTGAAACTAAATACAAAGTTTGAAACAAAATCAGCGTCAGGCAGTTTAAGCTAGAATTGAATTTTGAATTTTGTAAAAACACAGAGCCAAAATCACCTTCGTAGCATCGTTGCATGATTCGAACCAGTACAAGGATCGTACTTCATACACATTAACTCGTACCATCCCGTTTAGTGAACCCAGCCCGTTGCGTGCAAATAAATATGGCTGCTTGGATACATTTGTAAAAGTCTCCAAATTTAGTTTTACATCCAACAATAATTGAAGATTGATGCTCATGAGGTCAATTCGGCTCCACAAATTTTGTTTTTAGATTTAATTTTAAAAGTTCTTAAAGTGTTTATTCAATATAATATAGTATATTGAAGTTGGAACTTAAAAACTGTGGATTAGAAAGACGACTTTTAGACTCAAGTTCTGATTTTGAATTGTCTGGTAAACAATGAACATGAAAAACAGAATTTTTTTAGTTTTCAGTGCTATTTTTTTGTATCTATTCAAAAAGACGAATTTTAAGTTAAGAGTTACACATCCAACTTACAATGGCAACTTCATATTTTTATTATTAAGTTATCCTTTATTTATAAAAAAACTCTATTATTTTTAATCTCGGTTTTATATTAAGGGTATTAGCGAAAATCATAAATGTAACTCTGCTAATATTTGAAATTACTTTTTATAACAATTCATCAAATGTTAGTCAGCGTGTATATAATCCTCAGTCGTTTCAGTCTATCTCAGTTTATCTACATCTATCTGTTATCGGTCTATTTGCTTTATGTTTTTTCGTCTTTTTTGTCACAAAACTATTTCTTGAATTGTATTGAATGACGATTTCGATATAGTATTTTTTTTTTTAAATCATTGATTTAGCTTAGTTAAACTTTCTCAGAAAGCTGTAATCCGTAAGATTTGTTTGTTTTTAAGATTGTATACGGTTGTACCTAGTAAAAAAAGAAAATCACAGTATGCAAACAGAGTAAACTTGTCATCTTTACTGTTCATCTTGCAGAGACATTATAGACACATCTTTACAGGAATTTACCGTTTTCATAAAATAAACTCTTGCAGACATGATAATATTATGGCTTTTGAACTCAGATATTACAATGCTGATTCTTACCAAAGACGATATGGAATTCGTAACTGAACTCCCATGTTTATTGGGACACCCTGTATTTTAGTCAATATGTTGATTTTAAGGCTACTAGTAACACTATTTACTTAATAAGAATTCAAATAAAGATGATATTTCTGTAGAATGAACTGCTAGTTTCAGAGTCTAGAATGTTCTATATTAGAATCAGCTTCTAGTTTCAGAGTATAGAATGTTCTATTGTAGAATCAGCTGCTAGTTTCAGAGTCTAGAATGTTCTATATTAAAATCAGCTTCTAGTTTCTGAGTCTAGAATGTTCTATTGTAGAATCAGCTGCTAGTTTCTGAGTCTAGAATGTTCTATTGTAGAATCAGCTGCTAGTTTCTGAGTCTAGAATGCTCTATATTAGAATCAGCTTCTAGTTTCTGAGTCTAGAATGTTCTATATTAAAATCAGCTGCTAGTTTCTGAGTCTAGAATGTTCTATATTAGAATCAGCTTCTAGTTTCTAAGTCTAGAATGTTCTATTGTAGAATCAGCTTCTGGTTTCTAAGTCTAGAATGTTCTATAATAGAATCAGCTTCTAGTTTCTAAGTCTAGAATGTTCTATGTTAGAATCAGCTTCTAGTTTCTGAGTCTAAATGTTCTATATTAGAATCAGCTTCTAGTTTCTGAGTCTAGAATGTTCTATTGTAGAATCAGCTGCTAGTTTCAGAGTCTAGAATGTTCTATATTAGAATCAGCTTCTAGTTTCAGAGTATAGAATGTTCTATTGTAGAATCAGCTGCTAGTTTCTGAGTCTAGAATGTTCTATTGTAGAATCAGCTGCTAGTTTCTGAGTCTAGAATGTTCTATTGTAGAATCAGCTTCAAGTTTCTGAGTCTAAATGTTCTATTGTAGAATCAGCTTCTAGTTTCTGAGTCTAGAATGTTCTATTGTAGAATCAGCTTCTAGTTTCTGAGTCTAGAATGATCTATTGTAGAATCAGCTTCTAGTTTCTGAGTCTAGAATGTTCTTTATTAGAATCATCTGCTAGTTTCTGAGTCTAGAATGTTCTATTGTAGAATCATCTGCTAGTTTCTGAGACTAGAATGTTCAATATTAGAATCATCTGCTAGTTTCTGAGTCTAGAATGTTCTATTGTAGAATCAGCTGATGGTTGAGGTTGAAGGCCGGTCAGAATAAACTTCTCTGTCCAGCTTGTAGGTTGAACCAGCAGGTAGCACCAGCATACACAGAACTAGATATTTACAGTGTGAACCAATAGAAAAATGTTATTTTAGTCGAAGTCTTTTTTATTTTATTCATTTGTAATTTGTAATTTACAACTTTTTCAGAAATATACATTCGTTGCAATAATTTCAATCTACCAAACCCTAGCGACATCATATATTAAGTAAGAAATAGAGGCAAGCCGACACTCATTCCACATTTTTTTTGGTTCTCTCTGTATCTTTAAAAAATGCTTAAAAGTAACAATTACTAATTACTTGTGTACAAAGACTACATTAGATTGCATTGGTTCAAATTCTAAATAAAGATCTCTTTAAAAGTTTTTTTATATACTTTTTTTCAGACACAGAACTTAAATACTTCTTTTTTACTTTATTAAGCAAAGTTGAAAATATAGTTCACTAAGCGAACTTCATAACAAACCTTAATGATTGAATCGACCAAATCGTCCATAACAATCTCTGCCTGGACGAGGTAGAGGATAAGGTTGATGAGAACACCGATAGTCTCACACACCCCCACACACACCATCAACTAGATCATAATAAACAGGTTAAAGTGAATGTACACGTAATTTGAAGTGATCCTAAATTTACTAATGAGGATCGTTATGAGATCTTTTTTTTTGATCTGTTTAACAAAAATGTAAGTTATTTTTCACATAGCACAATTGTATTCTCGATAAGTTTGCTTTTATTACATTTTGCGATATTTTTTCTTGTATCAGAAACATTCACCATAACGATTTTTAAAAACGATTTTGCTTATTTAAAAATCGTTTTGGTAAATACCTTAAGTCAGAGTAAAAATGTAGCTTAATAAAATAATAACAAACTTGTCTAGAATGCAATTTTAAACTAGGATCTGAGACTTTTGTGAATCTCTTAAAAGTCTAAAAACTTTAAATGTAAAAAAGCTGTCCTAAAACTAGGCTAGTCAGTACTTAAGGTTACAAAGTTACATGACAGTTTCACAATGGTAACACTTTAAACCCTCAGCAGAGTAATAAAATATCGTCGTTTTTCTTCACCAGAGAAAAATTCTGTCAATTTATTTTCTGGTCTCTGATGCTTGAACAAGGAAGTCTCGTTTATGATAAAGACACTCCAATTTGATGGAACTGAACACTTGTCACGAACTCTTGTCTCTAGTCCTTGCATCTTTGCATTATTATAATGCAACCTTTCGTATCAAAAACTAAAAAGTATTCGATCTGAAAGAAATCATTGTTAAATTCTTTTTTAAATTTTCATACAGAAACATAAAAAATATCTCCATTACTTTTGCTCCTATAAAGGTTTAACCCTATTCCCGCTGGGGGGGGGGGGGTCAATTTGACCCCCCCCCTGTAGTTTTTTTTACATAACTCAAAAAGTATTGGTCTGAGGCTGTTGAAATTTTCTGACTTTTCTTACGTACCCAAAGCCCTCCCTTTAGGCCTAAAACCGGGCTTTAATACTAACTGCCTGAGTCCTCAGGCACACTGCCTGAATGACTGCTTTTGCCTGTAACAAACTAAATCTTTGTTTTGACCCACTTTCACTTGTCAGATTTTGATAAAAATTAGCTTTTTGGAAAGCCTATGACATAAGGAAACGGATTGCACAAGTTTTGCGAAAAAAAAATTGCAAATTTTTTGCAAACAACCTGTCAAAGGAAATTTGCACATTTTTAGTTTTTCTTGATTAAAAATCAGGTTATTTAAAATTTTGCAAAAATTTTTGCATATTTGAAATGGCATGGTCAAGGGCTTTTCAAAAATGTATAATTTGTCATTTTTTGGACAAATTTTTTTTTGCAAACATTTTTACTATAAAACTGGATTTTGCGATAAAAAATTCAATTTTCGCAAATTTTGCAGATTCTAAAAGTAGAGCACAAGAGCTTTCTAATGATGTATCATTTGTCATATTTGGACATAAAACATGGGATTTAGAGGGGGGGTCAAATTGACTCCCCCCCCCAGCGTATCCTGGTTTTCAAGCACCCCAGCGGGGATAGGGTTAAAGTTTCGTTGTATATAATCATAGATAAAGATAGATTGGGCATTAGACAACATTTCATGGAGACTGTACAGTTCTAGGTAATTTTGCGTACATAAGGATTATTTATCTATACTTATATCTCTGTAAATAAAGGATTCCATGAAATTACGTCAACATACCTTTAAACTTAATTTTTATTCTCTCCTCACAATTGTTAAACTAACCTTTAGTTTAAAGACCTGTTCTAGTGAGAGCAGTTTACTTCTCTTCCTTCCAATATAGTAGAGAATAAACAGTAGTACTCCTGTACATAAAGCAGGCAGTACACTTTCAACCAGGGCAGTTGCGATCACACCCTTTATATAACTATTATTATTATTATTATAAAGGATCAGGAAGGATCAGGAAGAATCAAGAAGAATCAGGAAGAGTCAGGAAGTATCAGAAAGTATCAGAAAGGATCAGAAAGGATCAGGAAGGATCAGGAAGGATCAGGAAGAATCAAGAAGAATCAGGAAGAATCAGAAAGGATCAGGAAGGATCAGGAAGGATCAGGAAGGATCAGGAAGGATCAGGAAGGATCAGAAAGGATCAGGAAGGATCAGGAAGGATCAGGAAGAATCAAGAAGAATCAGGAAGAATCAGAAAGGATCAGGAAGAATCAGTAAGAATCTGTTCCTGTGAAAAGAGCTGAGTTTACATCTAGTATAGTTTCCAGAGATAAACAGACCAGGCTCAGATCAAACACACATTCTTAAAAATGTATTGTTTTATCTAAATTATCTTGAAATATATCTTCTCAAAGGGACTGTAACCGTAATTTCAAGTGACTCTACATAAAAAGATGGCAATGTCTGATTCAAAACGGTATCCAATTAAAAGCTATTTATGAGTGTGAATTAATTATCAACCTTGAAATCTGATTATTTTATATTTGCAATTTCTCTACAATAGTGACTTTCGTATTTCTACAGCAGGAAGACATGTAGGAATTTTCAGAATTAAACGATTTTAAACCTAAACAACGACGCTATCTTTCACATTATTGACCAGATAAAGGTTTTAAGGGCACCATTGTGAATCGGGCATTGACATCTTTTAATCAAGGGTTACTTAATTACGCTTATATATATATATATATATATATAGTCCCTTCTAATCAACTGATTTTAAGAATAAGTACATTTTTGAAGATTAATAAATGAATCAGGTGTGAAAAATATCAATTTTACAAATATCATTCCCAAACTGACGTGTTGATGAATTAATACGATAATTGAAATAAATGAATGAAATCTGTTACCTACAGGTCTAATACCATGGAGTAGAAATCTGTTACCTAGAGGTCCAATACCATAGAGTAGAAATCAGTTACCTACAGGTCTAATACCATAGAGTAGAAATCAGTTACCTAGAGGTCCAATACCATAGAATAGAAATCTGTTACCTACAGGTCAAATACCATAGAGTAGAAAACAGTTACCTAGAAGTCTAATACCATAGAGTAGAAATCTGTTACCTAGAGGTCTAATACCATAGAGTAGAAATCTGTTACCTAAAGGTCCAATACCATAGAGTAGAAATCTGTTACCTAGAGGTCCAATACCATGGAGTAGAAATCTGTTACCTAGAGGTCCAATACCATAGAGTAGAAATCAGTTACCTACAGGTCTAATACCATAGAGTATAAATCAGATTCCTAGAGGTCCAATACCATAGAGTAGAAATCTGTTACCGACAGGTCCAATACCATAGAGTAGAAATCTGTTACCTAGAGGTCCAATACCATAGAGTAGAAATCTGTTACCTACAGGTCCAATACCATAGAGTAAAAATCAGTTACCTAGAGCTCTAATACCATAGAGTAGAAATCTGTTACCTAGAGGTATAATACCATAGAGTAGAAATCTGTTACCTAGAGGTCCAATACCATAGAGTAGAAATCTGTTACCTAGAGGTCCAATACCATAGAGTAAAAATCAGTTACCTAGAGCTCTAATACCATAGAGTAGAAATCTGTTACCTAGAGGTCCAATACCATAGAGTAGAAATCTGTTACCTAGAGGTCCAATACCATAGAGGAGAAATCTCATCTTTCCTTCATTGTTCATCACTCTATATAAGAATACAAAATAAACATTTTCATAATATTGAAAATATTAATAATGACATTAATGATAAAGATAACGATATTTATAATGATATTGATAATAAAAATGATAATGATAATGACAATGATACCAAATGGTAATGATAATGATAATGATAACAATAATGCTAATGATAATGATGATAATAATGATAATGATAATGATAATGATAATGATAATGATAATAATAATTATAGTGATAATGATAATGATAATGATAATGATAATGATAATGATAATGATAATGATAATGATAATGATAATGATAATGATAATGATAATGATAATGATAATGATAATGATAATGATAATGATAATGATAATGATAATGATAATGATAATGTTAATGATAGTGATAATAATAATGATAATGATAATGATAATGATAATGATAATGATAATGATAATGATAATGATAATGATAATGATAAAAACAAAAATAAAAATACTTACTTAAACAACTGAGTTTCCATAAAATCATAAAATCTTATAATTATGAGTAAAAGGATACATAGATAGGTTAATCCTAGTCTAACATAGAACACAAACCTAAACATAGATAGGTTAATCCTAGTCTAACATAGAACACAAACCTAAATATAGATAGGTTAATCCTAGTCCAACATAGAACACAAGATACATAGATAGGTTAATCCTAGTCCAACATAGAACACAAGATACAAAGATAGGTTAATCCTAGTCCAACATAGAACACAAACCTAGACATAGATAGGTGAATCCTAGTCCAACATAGAACACAAGATACAAGGATAGGTTAATCCTAGTCCAAAATAGAACACAAGATACATAGATGTTAATCCTAGTCCAACATAGAACACAAGATACATAGATAGGTTAATCCTAGTCCAACATAAAACACAGATGGGTGGTTTTTTGGTAATGTCAATATCATTACCAAATTGACATTACCAAAAATCCGCCCGTCAAAACACAAGATACATAGATAGGTTAATCCTAGTCCAACATAGCTAGGTTTATCATAGCCTAAATAGATAGGTCAGATTTAGTCTGAGAAAGGACATAGAAAATACTGGGGGCGGGGCAAGGGGCGGGGCACCCTTAGAATAACCAGGGTGAGATGCATTTGCTTGGTTTCAAAAAGGAAAATAATATTTCTTTTGTCGTCTATGGTTCTAGGCTCTATGCACAGTTGAGAGAAAACTCAAAGATCGGTTTTGATCATTAATATTTATCAATTAATAAAACTTTCATCGGAAAAAATAAAAGATCTTTGAGTACAAACAAAGTAAATACCTGTGACGCTTTGCGTAAATACTTGGTAGGATTTGCGTAACAATAATATACAAAGTAATTCCTTCAACTGCTGACGCAAGTCTGATTTACGAAACAGAGCTATTTAATACTAATTAAATTTTGTTCGTGGTTTGTTCTTATATACAATACAATTCTTAATTATTTATTCTTTATTATTATCAAATGTTTGGTCGATTTAAAATGTATATAAGAAAAAGTCAAAATACCATTTGTTTAATATTCCAAAGTTCACATTTATCTTAATATAAGGATATGACTCATCAAAGTCAAACTGCACAAATTGTAAAACCAATAAAAAAAATTATGAAAGATTTTAAAAAGTTTTCTTAATTGAAAACAATGAATTAATTGTAGATCAAAAGAACCCGCGGAGTTTCTCGTGACTTCTCGCAAAAAAAGTGAAGGTTTTATTAATATTTTTAGAAGGAGAGGTTGGTTAATTTATCAATGTCAATGGGACTGTTTTAAATTTAGCTCGTGTGACCTAAAGAATAAAGTTTCCTCTGCTGTTGGACCTGGAATATGCAAAGATATAATAGTGATATTATCTTATTAAATATCTCAAACAAATATCAAAAAGTGTGAGGCAGTGTGTATTATAATCAGGAATAGGATATTATGTATACTATCTGTATACAAATCTGGTTTGTCTGTATCCAATAAACGTCAAAACGGCCGAACCGATCAGGTGAGCATTTTGGTAAAACTCAGCTGACCTGAACGCAAAGTACGGTGTTGGGCCGGTTAAAATTTAAAAATTTGCCCATGCAAAATATTGATTTGCCAATGATGTTGACAATGCGTATTTTAGCGTTAAAGCTTGGAGATAATCCAATATAATATTGAACGCTCTGTAGCTGAAGTGCCTTGCGTTGCCCGTGAACTTTTTAGAAACACGTTGGAAGAAAAAATTCCAAATTTTGAATTATAAAAAAAGAAATTCCTTTTTTTACCTGGTGGTTTTCCTGTAGTTTGGTTTCCCTCCTCCATTTATAGATATTTCTGAAATAATATCTAAATATCTTAATATCTAAATATCTAAATATCTAAATATCAAAATATCTAAATATCTAAATATCTAAATATCTAAATATCTAAATATCAAAATATCAAAATATCTAAATATCTAAATATCTAAATATCAAAATATCAAAATATCTAAATATCTAAATATCTAAATATCTAAATATCTAAATATATAAATATCTAAATATCTAAATATCAAATATATAAATATTTAAAATTTTGTAGTTTTAACCAACTTTGTTTCTCCGTTCTTTATCAGACAAAGGTTTTGAGGGTACCGCTGTATATCGGACATGCCACTCTATCAATGGAAGGTGACTTGAAAATATGCTTACTGTCTCTTTAAACATATTCTGAGATTGTCTCTTTCACATTAGGAAAAAAACACAAATATTGTTAAAATCTTGAAAATTAATTTCCTCGTTTCATTCATCTTCTTCTTCAATCCTTTTCATTCAAAACGTTTATTCAAAATTTAATATTTTTCCGTCTATCTTCAGATCTTCCAAATTCTTCAACATTCAGGACTAACAAAATTAGAACGGAGATTGAAAGAAGACATGATAAACAAATTCAATTCAATCTATTTAAGTATATGAGAAAAGGATTAAAAACAAAGTTAAAAAAAAAAAAATCTATTATTAACATTTATGTGTTCCTTCTTTTGTAAACACCCAGTAAACTAATATATGTACATGCGAAAATGTGAAAATCGATTATTAAAGACAATTATTCATTCATTTAAAACATTTATGCCAGTAAAGCCAATACAATAAAAGTAATTAGTCGTGACAATGAAGTGGTCAACCGGGACAACAAAGTGGTCAATTGGAACAATAAAGTGGTCAGCTGGGACAATGAAAAGGTCAACCCGAACAGTAAAATGATCGGCTGCAACAATAAAGTAGTCAAACGGGACAATAAAGTGGTCAGATGCTACAATAAAGTAGCCAGACGGGACAATAAAGTGGTCAGCTGCTACAATAAAGTAGCCAGACGGGACAATAAAGTGGTCAGCTGCTACAATAAAGTAGTCAGACGGGACAATAAAGTGGTCAGCTGCTACAATAAAGTGGTCAGCTGCTACAATAAAGTGGTCAGCTACTACAAAAAAGTAGTAAGATAGGACAATAAAGTGATCAACTGCTACAATAAAGTAGTCAGACGACAATAAAGTGGTCAGCTGCTACAATAAAGTAGTCAGACGGGACAATAAAGTGGTCAGCTGCTACAATAAAGTGGTCAGCTGCTACAATAAAGTGGTCAGCTACTACAAAAAAGTAGTAAGATAGGACAATAAAGTGATCAACTGCTACAATAAAGTAGTCAGACGGGACAATAAAGTGGTCAGCTGCTACAATAAAGTAGCCAGCCGGGACAATAAAATGGTCAGCTGCTACAATAAAGTAGTCAGACGGGACAATAAAGTGGTCAGCTGCTACAATAAAGTAGTCAGACGGGACAATAAAGTGGCCAGCTGCTACAATAAAGTAGTAATACGGGACAATAAAGTGGCCAGCTGCTACAATAAAGTAGTCAGACGGGACAATAACGTGGTCAGCTGCTACAATAAAGTGGTCAGCTGCTACAGTAAAGTGGTCAGCAACTACAATAAAGTAGTAAGATAGGACAATAAAGTGATCAACTGCTACAATAAAGTAGTCAGACGGGACAATAAAGTGAAACTTGAAAATTTGTTCAAAAATAAAAAATCTGAACTGCCTTAATGCGGTATTTTCTGTTTTCTAAGTTTCATTTTGCCTCTGGAATAAAGTTGCTAATATAATAAAGTAACATGAACAAATTAAATCTTCTACTTTGCTCGTCTTTCTGTTTGGGTGTCTGTTTGGTTTGTATCCAATAAACGTCAAAACGGCTGAACCAATCGGGCAAATTTTGTGTGGGACCTCGCGTGACCCCAGGTAAGGTTTATGGATGATCAAATTTTCAAAATTTGCCTCTAACAAAATTCGATTTTTGAAAATTTTGAAAATCCGCGAAATATTTTGTTTTGTTTTTGTTTTACAATGTACACGAAGAGAACATGTTCACAATTGAAATAGAAGACGGACGCAAAGCCTTAAAAGCCTAATATTTGAAAATAATCTAATAAAATAAAATGACTAATTAAATGCAATAAAACATTTTATTTGATATTCTTTTAGATTGATATATTTAAAACAAATTTTATCGATGAACTATTAAATAAAAGATAAGAAAACACGCATAAAAATTATTATATTAACCAATAAAAGACGACCTGCCAAATATTTATATTCGATTAATAACGACATTTTTTTTCAATTTTAAAGTTGGTTAAACTAACTTTTCAAAATTTCTTTCGAATATTAAGTATAAGCTGCACTTTTGAAAGAAAAATAGTTAAAATTGGCTTTTTTCCAGGAGCCAATGATGAGCCTGCACTCTGCAGGATTGGTTTGTTTCTGGACAAAAAATGGAGAAGGCACAACGCGCCTGGAATTTCAAGTTTAATCCAACAATCTGGTGTGAAGTTGTAATTAATGTTTAATGTAGAATCAGTAATCACTGACTGACAATATGAATTGCAATTTGATCCTTTAGCTTCCAACTATCTAGATAATATTCCTGCCCTACTCAATTCAGCAAAAATCGACAAGATTTCAAGTTCCGTGAGAATTCAACAGTTCTAAATCAAAAATACAACATCAATGTTTTTAATGAAAGAAAACCCGTAAAATTTGATTAAATTGCATAACACGTTCGTACGTACTTAAGTATTTAATAAAAAGGATATTGTTAGAATAAATTAAAAAGAAATTTAGAGTTAAGAAGAGTTATCGAAAAACCATAATATCCTAAAGATAACCCTGAAGTTGACCACTGTGCTCCCAATATTCCCCTTTTTTGAACCATTGTGCTGAGTTTGTCCAATTTTATTCTACAAATACGCAAGATTGGTCTCCATTCACCCGGTATAATGAGAGGACAGTATTTGCATAAACTTTAAAATTGAATTTTTATCCGTCCTTGTCATACGCCGGGGGTAGGAGGGGGGGGAATCATCACACGCCGGGGGTTGTACATCAGGGAAGGAAAAGAAGGAGGAAGAAGGAGAAGGAAGGAGAAGGAGGGAGAAGGAAGGAGAAGGAAGGAGAAGGAAGGAGAAGGAAAGAGAAGGAAGGGGAAGGAAGGAGAAGGGAGGAGAAGGAAAGAGAAGAAAGGGAAGGAGAAAAAAGGAGAAAGAAGGGAAAGAAACACAACAGGACATGTAAAATTCAGAAGTAAAAAGAACGAGAGGATCTAAAAAGAAGGCAATAGAAAGATAAATGACAAAAGGGAAATCTGTTTGGATGGAAGAACTGATCAAACAATTGAAAGGTTAGAATACCGTGAACATTCTCCTAATCTAAGTTTTAAAATCCAAATAATACAAATATACAGTTTTGTTCCTGTTCATTTGTTTTTTCAATTTCATCTCCTTTCATTCTTTTATTTGCTTTCCCGGGGTATTACAGGTTCAAGGGGACATTTTTATTTATCTATCTATCCTGTTTTGTCTGTATGTTTGTCTTTCTGTTTGTTTATCTATTTGTCTTTCTGTCTGTCTGTATGTGTGTTTGTCTGTCTGTCTATCTGTCTATTGATCTATTCAGGGTATTCTTTTTTCTGCCTGTGAAAGGTTGTAAGGGGGAATCCTAAAACAGGGAAGGGGGTAATACAAAGGAGGAGGGGGGGGCTGGGGGAGGGTAGATGAACGAAAGGGGAGGGTTTGGTCAAAATGAAAACGCAGGGAAGGGAGAGAAGAGGGTGGGGGGGGGAGAGTCTGCAAACATTTAAAACTTTTAGTTTGAAGAGAGACATTTTTTACGTGGGTTCTAGTAAATCTGTAGATCTCACATTGATTAATGGTTTGAATAAGTTCTTGCTCGTGCTCTACAGTAATATGTCTACAATCGTCAAGGCACAAATTGCTAATATCAAATAAATCTTAATTTGTATGCTACAATGCTGAACCTTAGCATGACTACTAACTATTTAAAGTTTTATTCTCTCTTTACCCGGGAATTATTTTAATTTGTTTATGTTTGTTTAAAGTTTAGTTTTTATAATCTAAATAAATTTCTGTTTTGCCTCTGATTTGACAGAACCTATTTGTATCACCTATCAATTATGGCTGATTGCTTTCCAAGTAAAAACGCGGTGAATTTCTGTGAAAAACTTGAATTCTATGCATAGGAAAACATTCAGAAGCTTTTTAATTTCAGCAAAAAGTTCAAGTTTTTTGTTTTATTTTGATTGAAATGAATTTCAAGGATCGAGGACATATTTCAACCTATATTGGGACAATTTTAATCATACTTTATATACTATTAAAGGGACTGTAAGCAGAACTTAAAATGATCTTCCATTCAAATATTTGCCCAATCAAGCATAAATTAGATATCAATGTTTATAAGTCTGAGATCTGATTGTTTTTAATTGTGGTTCTCCACGAAAGTGACTTGCACATTTCAACTGCAGGAAAACATATGGGAATTATCAGAATTGAAAAACTGTTAAACCTAGAAAAACGACAATATCTTCCACATTATTGATCAGATAAAGGTTTCAAGAGTACCGTTGTGAATTAGGCATCGCCATTTTGCATGGGCGGTCACTTGAAATTACGCTTACAGTCCCTTTAATCGGAATAAAATAAATGTATTTTATTTTTTAACAAGGTCATAATATCAACAAAGCGGTACATTCCTTTTTTTAACTCGTTATGAAATAGAAAAAGTACATAAATGGAATAACATAACATAGCATACCAACAATTAAACGTAAAAAGATTCTATTAATTCCCTTTTATAAATTTAATAGAAATTTATTCCTTTTTCTTAATTGTATTCCATTTTAACAAAGATATTCCTTCTTCATTGATGAATAAGATGGAATTTAAATCATGTTAATAACCATGTTTTCAGAATATGAATTCAGATCACGTAGTGAGGAAAACTTTATGACAAACTTCAAATTTAGTTTTAATATTCATCACAATATGAATTATATCAGATTTTTCAACTTGTTTGACTAGTATTGGGATTTGGTATAGATGTCTCTAGACAGTAATTAATTATTGGGATTTTAAACTTGTTTGAATAGTATTGGGATTAAGTATTGACTTGTTTGGCTAGTATTGGGATTTAATACTGATGCCTTTAGACAGTAATTAATTATTGCGATTATAAACTTGTTTGACTAGTATTGGGATTAAGTATTGATGCCTTTAGACAGTAATTAATTATTGCGATTATAAACTTGTTTGANATGTTATATTTGATTAATAATTAAGCAATTATTTAAATATTTAAATCAAAATTAAAATGAAGGATAACTTAGAATTACGTGGAAATAGAAATTATAATCAAGAATTTACCAAATATAATTTTCCATTTATGGATTTCAGACTTGTTTGGCTGGTATTGGGATTTCAGGCTTGATGGATATAGATATAACTTAGTAAGTTTTGAATCTACGAATATTTTATAAAATTTTGTCAATTATTTTACGGATTGATAATGCTTGCAAATAAGAGCGCCAATAAACTTAATTACAAAGTATGTATTAATATATTCAGCAGATCTTAAGTAAAAAAAATATATTATTCTAATTTAGTTTTGTTAAGAATTAAAGATGTTGAGATATGATGATTTTCTTATCTTTGTTTGAATCTCGAATACAAAAAAATTCCCCTCCTCCGTGGAATTTTGATTCAACCTAATCCCCGAAAATTTTCTTTTCATTCCATTTCTGTATTTCGAATTTGTTTGAATGTTGAATGTTGTATATTAGATTTAGTGTATAAGCACAAAGACGGAGTAAGGTCTATCCGTCCTTCTCAGATAATTGATCCGTCTCAACTTTTCTCATTAAATATTTCATTAAAATTCTTTGTTGGGCTGGTTTTCTGTTTGGTTGGAAGGTTATAGACAACAGGAGAATAGATGGATATATCTATGGACAACAGGAGAATAGATGGATAGATCTATGGACAACAGGAGAATAGATGGTAGATCTATGGACAACAGGAGAATAGATGGATAGATCTATGGACAACAGGAGAATAGATGGATAGATCTATGGACAATATGGATATGAATGTTAACTGCAAATACCCTTGTAAACACTATGTTTACTAATTACTGACTACCCTTGTAAACACTATGTTTACTAATTACAGACTACCCCTGTAAACACTATGTCTATTGTTTACTGATTACCCTGTAAACACTATGTTTACTGATCACCCTTGTAAACACTATGTTTACTGACTACCCCTGTAAACACCATATTTACTGACTACCCCTGTAAACACCATATTTACTGACTACCCCTGTAAACACCATATTTACTGACTACCCCTGTAAACACCATGTTTACTAACTACCCTTGTAAACACTATGTTTACTGACTACCCCTGTAAACACCATGTTTACTGACTAACCCTGTAAACACTATGTTTACTGACTACCCCTCTAAACACTATGTTTACTGACTACCCTTGTAAACACCATGTTTACTGACTACCCCTGTAAACACTATGTTTACTGACTACCCCTGTAAACACTATGTTTACTGACTACCCCTGTGAACACCATGTTTACTGACTACCCATGTAAACGCTATGTTTACTGATTACCCCTGTAAACACTATGTTTACTGACTACCCCTGTAAGAACCAGGTATATATTGATAGATTTGCTGGCTAGTAAACTGCTTAGTGCACCCTTGGGACATATAAATTCGAATAGGATAGAATAGAATAGAATAGAATAGAGTAGAATAAACCAGTTTAGAATAGAATAGAATAGAATAGAATAGAATAGAATAGAATAGAATAGAATAAAATAGAAGAGAATAGAATCGAATAGAATAGAATAGAATAGAATAGAATAGAATAGAATAGAAAAGAATAGAATAGAATAAAATAGAAGAGAGTAGAATAGAATAGAATAGAATAGAATAGAATAGAATAGAATAGAATAGAATAGAATGGAAAAGAATAGAAAAGAATTAAATAGAATAGAATTGAATAGAGCAAAATTGAATTAACCCTGAAAAGAATAAAAAAGAATTGAATTAACAAGAAAAGAATAAAAAAGAATAGAATATAACAGAATCGAATATAACAGCACCCAGAGTTAAACTGTAAGTAAAAAGTCACTTTACGTAGCCTTCCGCCCAGCTATACCACTTCTTTTATACCCTCCCTCCCCTTCCCACTCAGACCTATTGATTGCCCCTCTTTACAATCAACCCCCCCCCCCTGATACTAAGAATGTGAAACAATTTCTTTATTTGAAAAGTTTCCAACTGTCTTGATTCTAGAATTTAAAATAGAAGTTTCATCTTTGACATTCAGACCCAAGGAGTCTAATTTAATAAGGTAACAAGGGGAGAGACAGTTAATGAATCATTTCAAATTTCTTCATTTTAATCCAATAGATTTTTAGAACAAGTTTGGAATACTAAACATTTTTCTCATTCGGATCAATTCTGACTATTTTTTAAAATCCGTTACATTCATCTTAACTTTTTATACTCTTATACTCTTTATTTTGTTGTTGCTTACTCTGTCACTTTCTGACTAATTTTGCACAACTCGTTTTTATATCATTTAGCATCTTTTTGTATCATTTTGTCTCAGTCTGTCTTGATCTGATAAAAAATGTCTCAATCTGTATCATTCTTAAATGTATTAAAATGTTTTATTTTGAATTTTTTGTTTTATTCTATTTAATTTTATGGATCGGACTAGATTAACTGTGCAAAACCCCGTAAAGTTAGTATCAGCTAGGGGGGATATAAGCAGACGAATATTGAAACAATTACAGACAAACATTTCAATTTAAAGATTAAAATTTCCTGAATTTCAATGTCAAAAGAATCGAAGACGTGATTACAGAAGTATTAAAGATTCACAACGGTACCCCGGCCTTAAAGGGACAGACCGGCCGCCCATACAAGGTAGTTAAACTGAGTATGCAGTTTTGTGACATATAAAGCGTTTTCACGATTTATAATTACTGTTTACATTTTTTGTCGTCGTTATTTCATAATTAAAAAAAAATTCTGAAAACGTATCCACCCAAAAGTACGATTTTGAACGTCGACTTTGCGCTCAAACTCAGGATTTACAGATCTTTAAAAGTTTTATATGTCTCAAATGAATCCTAAAGAATTTGTCCACAATACTGCATACTCAGTTTAACTACCTTGTATGGCCGGTCTGTCCCTTTAAACACTTGTTTTTAAGGGTAAATAAGATATCCTTTTTTAGCTATAACTTTATTATTTTTAATTATGGGTTCTCTTGTGTATTTTTACTGCAGGGAAAAGAAGGATTTTTTTTCAGAATTTTCAGTTAGAGTTAGAGGTTGTGAATATTCTATGGCATTCTCTTTAATTTTTCGACGAATATTTTATTTTCCTGGAACAGATCTTTTTTTCATATTTCAGTATTTAGATTTACAGATGGAGTGTTTTTCTTTTAACATACATCAGATAGTTTAACTACACCTATTATACATTTTAAATATTTCATTTTCCTGAAATATATATTACTTTCTCGATATTCTAATATTCAGATTGTTCCTGTAAAATACAGCTTTTAAATGAGTAAGACAGAAAGTTTTGTAACTACAACTATTATATAATAACTGCATGAGCCTCTCCTGTAACATGGCCTTTAATATTTGATAAATTAATCTTTTGCATGGATTTCACTTTAACACAATTATTTTAAAATAGCTCAAGTGTCCAGCGTTGCCCGTGGAATTTTAAAAAATTATAAGCAAAAAACTTAAAAATTATAAAGAAAATAAGTGATTAATTAAATATATGTATGAGACCCCCCCCCCCACGGAGATAGTAAAAGATGTAAAATTTTGCTTTAAAAAGGTATGTTTATAAAAAATTATGATTTTAAAAAAATAATCCGAATTTTAAAAAAAAGTCTATTTTTGGCCAATTTTTCTCAAGGTATTCATGGGTTCCCTCAAAAAATATCAGCCAATTTTGTCTCGCTGTTTGGCCAGCTACAGCTAACATTAAAATAAGGACAGAATGTAATAATTAAGCACATGTTATATTTGATTAATAATTAAGCAATTATTTAAATATTTAAATCAAAATTAAAATGAAGGATAACTTAGAATTACGTGGAAATAGAAATTATAATCAAGAATTTACCAAATATAATTTTCCATTTATACATTTATACATTATACATTTTTTCTTCGATTTAGAAAAAAAAACAGATGATATAGATAGGATGTTATCAAACTTTATCAGAACCAAAGAAACACTTTGATAGAAATGCGAAAATCAAGAAAATAGGATTTTATTTTTCATTCCTGATCCTTTCTCTAGGGTTGAGTCTGAATCTGAATAAGGATTAGATTGTCCGTATCGGAGAATAAGATGATTTCTCTTGAAACCTGACCCAATCCTAACCCCTCCGGAGACACTAACTCTTTCTCTCGGAATCTACAGGGGTAGATCTACTCAATGCTATAAAAAATAAAATATTTACAAAAAAGGAAATCTTTATTTACATTTCTTTATTTCAAAAATGGTAAGATTTTTATTTTATCCCTGTTTAGTTTCTATGTGTACACAGATATATTTCCTAAGTAATGCATAATTTAACAGATAATCCCCTAGAATACCATAGACATTCATCCTTGTTATATATTCATTCGTCCTTGTTAAATATTCATAAATCCTCCTTATATTGTCATTCGCTTGGTCATTCATCCTTGTTTTACACTCATTCATCCTCTTGCTATATTGTCATTCACTTAGTCATTCATCCTTGTTTTACACTTAATCATCTAGTCTTTCATCCTTGTTATATTGTCATTCATCTTTGTTATAAAGTCATTCATCTAGTCATTCATCCGTGTTTTACAGTCATTCATCTTTGTTATATAGTCATTTATCCTGTCATTCAACCTTATTATATAGTCTTTCATCCTTATTATATAATCATTCATTCTTGTTATAAAGTCATTTATCTAGTCATTTATTCTTGTCATATAGCCATTCACAAAGTCATTCATCCTTATTATATAGCCATTCATCTAGTCGTTCATCCTTGTTATATAATTGAGGTTTATTTTCTGCTGCTCCGCTCAGTTTAGATTAATGTATAGTTTGGGAGAAGGCTAATTGAGTGATGATAAGATCAATCCTGGAGATATCTCTTTTTCTTACTCAGTCAGGGATACATTTAGACATAGGAATACTAGCTTGGGAATACAGCATTGTGGCTTCTCAACAAAAGGGCCGCGTAGAATTGTTGCTTATGAGAAACAATGGAAAAAATATCAGAACTATATACACTATCCGAGTCTGAAAAACGACGCTATCTTCCACATTTTTAATCGGATGAAGGTTTCAATGGTAATGTTGTAAATTGGGCATTGTCATCTTTGCTTGAAATTACGCTTACTGTCCCTTTAATAGAATAATTAGTTTCTTTTACCAGATACTTCCCAGACTTGACTGTCGCTAATTTTGAGCTTTTATAGATAATTGTAGTACAAATTTGTACAGTTTTAAAGAGGAGGGGGGCGGGGTAATTGACTTCCCCCACCCCCACCCTTCAACCATCTTTTCCTCTGACCCTGTCTTGCATTATACACCTAGTTGGCCCTTTAATAATTATCCTAATAGCGGATGTTCTGCATAAACCTCACCCCATTAATTATCTGTGGGAAGAACACCTTAACAACAGTTTATATAATTAGAAGATGGTTGGGTTTAAACATTTTATACTTTTCAGATGGTTTCAACATTTCCTGTGTTTCCCCTTTAGTTAACTACCACCCTACCTTGTCTAGAACACATCAATATACAGGGTCCCTTGTAAAGGATGAGATTGTAAAGACGACCTGAAACTCTTGAAATCTAACGATTCCAAGGTTGGATTCAGTCTTGTTCTTGCTTATTCAATGATTAGAAAACGAAAAAAGAAAGTTTTCAGTTGCAGAGAATCATAAATAAAAGAAAAAAACAGTATGAATTCTGTACGGTCGTCGCTGAAGTCTCATCCTTTGTGGATAACCCTGTACAAAGCTATACAAATTATACATTAATTAATGAGATCTGGTCCTCTCTGAAGTGTCGCCAGTCCTTGAAAATTTTTAAAACTCGCAGTAATTTTCGCGCCATGGAAAATGTGCTCATTCCAGTTTACTGTGCGAACTCATTTTTCTTAACTCTTTTTTCTCTTTTTAATTTCTAATCATCTTAAATTATGAATTTTTGTACACTTACCCTTTTTTGACGTTTTTTCGGTTTTTCCTTTTTCTTTTTCGTTTTTTTGCTTTCACTGTCACTTTTTCTAGTTTCTATTAGCCTTTCTTTTTTAGTTTTGTATTTTTTATTTATTATTTCCTCCTTTACCAACATTTTGCACAGATTTTTCTCAAACTTTATTACTTTCCTTTTTCTGCTTCCTCCCACTATTCTACATGCACTAATCCACACCTTTTCTACTTCCTCCCACTATTCTACATGCACTAATCCACACCCTTTTCTACTTCCTCCCACTATTCTACATGCACTAATCCACACCATTTTCTACTTCCTCCCACTATTCTACATGCACTAATCCACACC
>NW_019396175.1:262599-272543 GCF_000591075.1 Eurytemora carolleeae
GGGGGGGGGGAAGGGGGGATAGTTAGAAAGATAGAAACAGTAAAATAATTAAAGAGATAAATAAAAAAGCGAAGATAACAAATAGACAGGAACAACATTTACAGAGACACCAAAGAAAGAGATTGTGATGAAAACCTAATCCTCTTTTTAGTAAGATTTTTTTTCTTGACGATAAAAAACAGGTACAGGGAACTATTAATGCAAGAGAAATATTAAAGTAGTCGCTAAGGTCTCATCTTTTGTGAAAAACCTTGTAGCTAAATATGAATAAGACGGAGAAATAAGTTTAACAATTGATACAGATGAGGAAAAAGGGAAATAAAGAAAATGAAAAGTCTAAAACGAGAGAGAGTAAAAATAAAGAAAAAGAGAAAGAAGATTTGAGTTCCCTTGAGTTCAACGATATAATGACACAATTTCATCCTTAGCTGCAGAAATTTTAAATTCTCCAAACTTTTCATTTTCCCTGAAACCTTTTCCTAACTTTATCAATTCTACAGAAATACATTTGTATTTGATTTTTAGAATGTTCTAGAAACAATATGTCAAATATTATTTATTAAGTATTGGTAAATATTAAAGTTTAACTTTTTATATTGATAATCGCATGAATTTGCACGCAATCTTTTAATAATCATTTAAAAATTTTGCCAATTTTTTTGGGGAAAAAAACTCAAATTACAAAGGTTTTAAAAAAATATTTGTGCTAACTTTATCATTAAAACTTTATAATTATTTCTTTTGAAAGCCCACCTTTGTCTGCAGATTTCCCTATACAACTAAAAGTCAACCCAATCAAGTTGGAATATGAAAACCGAGCTAAGAACATTCCCGTGGCTATCCCGAGTTTCCCAATCAAAATTTGAGGTATTTTACTTATTACAATATCTCACCCCGCTATCTCAGACATAGCCCAGACATACAACATATGCATTTAAAACTATTTATATATATTTGATATTTCGGAACCCCCTAATCTATAGACCATAATATTTTTATAACTATTTTATAATCAGACGAACCCTTGTTTAATATGAAAATATATTGTATTAGAATTTTATAAAGAAACCTAGGGTAAATCCATATATTGAGGAATTTCTGATTTGATTATCGAAATTTATTACAAGCAATTTAAAGTAGTCTCACACCAATTGTCAAGCGGTTTTCTATCTTTCTATCGAGTCTAGTAGTTTGCAACCTAACTATAGAGTAGTTTTCAGCATGCTATCAAGTAGTTTTTAACCTAACTATAGAGTAGTTTTCAGCATGCTATCAAGTAGTTTTTAACCTAATTATAGAGTAGTTTTCAGCATGCTATCAAGTAGTTTTTAGTCTAATTATAGAGTAGTTTTCAGCATGCTATCAAGTAGTTTTTAACCTAATTAGTAGTTTCTGAACTATTGTTTGAGAAGTTTCCTACCTTACATTGAGTAGTTTCCATATTACTCATTAAAGTTGCATTACTAAATATCTAGTAACTTTCAACATAATCATCAAGTGGTTTTCGAAATAAGTATTGAGTAGTTTCTGAACAAATTATTGAGTAGTTTCCGAACAAATTATTGAGTAGTTTACGAACAAATTATTGAGTAGTTCCTAAACAAATTATTGAGTAGTTTCCGTACATTTCATTAAGAAGTTTCCAATCTATAAGTATCAAGTAGTTTCCAAATTAATTATCGATTAGTTTCTAAATCATCATCGATTAGCTTCCGAGCTAATTACTGAGTATTCACTTTTTTATCGAGTATATTTCTAAATAACATTGGATAATTTTCGGCCTAATTTTCGAGTAGTTTCTGAGCTAATTAAAAAGTAGCTTCCGTCGCAATTTTCGAGTAGTTTCTGATGTACTAATATTAAGTATTTTCCAACCCTTTTAGTTAGTTCCGTACTAATTATCGAGTAGTGTCATAAGTAATTATCTAGTAGGTTTAACGTCTTCTGTGGCTGTGTAATGTGAATGCATTTAGAATCAAGTTATAATTTCTAAAAGTCCAATGAGCATGAGACACAGCAATTGTGTAGTGTAAACAGACCCAATTCACTAAATTAGTGATTTAATAAGTGTCGACTATAGTAAAACTATTTGCTTTGTAAGAACATCAAATACACTTTAAAGTATTGCTATAATATCGTCTTCCATAATTCCATTGTTTTCTGGTTATCACTGTAGCTGTGCTACATGGTATACTACAAAGTGTAGTGCACGGATTGAAACGATTTTAGATAAAATATTTAATGATTTTGCCCGCCTTAGATGATAAAAAGGTTGGTGGGTTGTTAGCCTGTATTTTAGTATATATTGTTGGAGATGAAAATGTGCAAATATACCATTCTGCTAAAGGGAATACATAGAAAATATTAGTTTTAAACTTTTATCTTTATGATTTTCTTTTAAAAATTATAAAGATTTTTTGTCTCTTGTCACATTTTGTGTTGCAAGTTCATAATTTTTTCCTTGGTTAATTCTTTCATGGGGGTAGGTTTGGAGGTTATGGGAGGAGAGGGAGGGAGGGGGGATAAAGGGTTGAAGGGTTGAAGGATTAAGGGTCCAAATATATTAAATATTCAGATCAGTATTTAGTACTCAGAGACATATATATATATAGGACTATTTAGGCTAAACCTAAACGAATACTTATTGAAAACTTAAACATTAAACGAATACTTATTGAAAACTTAAACTTTAAGCTAATACTTATTGAAAACTTAAACATTAAACAAATACTTACTGAAATCTGAAACTTTAAGCGAATACTTATTGAAAACTTAAACATTAAACGAATACTTATTGAAATCTGAAACTTTAAACGAATGCTTATTGAAAACATAAACTTTAAACGAATACTTATAGAAAACATAAACTTTAAACAAATACTTAAAGAAAACTTAAACTTTAAACGAGTACGTATTGAAAACCTAAACTTTAAACGAATACGTATTGACAACCTAAACTTTTAACGAATTCTTATCCTAAGCTTAAACTTTAAACTAATACTTACTCAAAGCTTAATTTTTGCACGACTATTATAACAAATCTGAACTTAAAGGTTTGCTTTTATCAGCATATGTCCCCCTTAGTTTTATTTTTATGCCTGTTTTTATGTATATTGGTATGGATTCAGAACGTGCCAAGAGAATAGATTTATATTATCTGGGTATACCTTAAAGCAGGAATATAGAACAAAGATTTTGTTTCAAATTCTTTCTGTTCCGAAGTTATCATATGTGATAATTTTGACAAAACCTAACTTTGTTTTATAAACCAGGGGCTTAGACAGTTCACTAACCCCTCTCTGGTTCAACCTTAGACGTCGCATGGTGTCAGAGATGGACAACTTTACCCAGTTTAGCGCGTTAATCACGTTAAAAACGTGTGCAGTGGATATTTAGCTCAGTTACTGAACCTAAGCGCGATCATAAACAAAATCTTAGCCTTTTGTTGTCAATCTATCTGAATATTGACTTTAAAATGGAAATTATATTCAGTACATTTTTGTTCTGTCTGGCGCTTATTGGTTACAGACAATAACCAGAAAATGATAAAGAATATTTAATGTACTAGCTTGGTAACCCAGTGTTGTCGGAAACCAAGTTCTCTTTATAAATGTCAACCTATTTAACCACGAACTTTTACTCTAAGCTCAGAACTTTCCCATGTTCTTACTGAGTTTCTTAGTTAAAATTTGAGGCAAATCGGTTAATTGGTTCCTGAATTATACTCGGACATACTAACAAACAGAGATTACAACTTCATATATATATACATAGATAAAATATATAATATATATACTTTTAATCCAGATTGTCGACATTACTGTCTCCTTCTAGACAATACAATTACATTTATGTTGTTTAGTTCACCATAATTAAGGGAGGATATTTCCTTCATAAAGGAACAAACATTAAAGAGACTGTAGACGGAATATATAAGAAGTGTGTCTAATTCACAACGATACCCTTTACACCTAAATATGAGTATAAAAACAATGATGAAGATATTTTCGTTTTTCTATCTTGAAAATTGTTCATCGTCTCTGCTGCAAATATTTGTAAGTCACTTTTCTAAAGAACTGGAAGGAGAATACTCCATGATTTTTAGACCCTGGTTTATAGGGTACTATTGTGAATCCGTCATTTTACTCTTTCAATGGAAAGTCAATAATGACTCTTTCTGGATACCTTTTCAAGTCTAACACACTGTTCTGTCTACGAATTAATAGTGTACTGCAGATTCTGGGAGAATTGAAAACAAACTCTAAACAAACGCAGTGCTGCTCATTCTCAATTATATGGTTCAGTCTTTGCATGCTTTTTTATATTCCTACCATAAACTGAAGTACATCATAATATTTATAAAGGTAGATATTTGAAATATGAGAGGAGCTTCCCTAGCTTTCTTTCAAAATAAAGTGTTCTGCAATTTCCGGGGGGAACGTAAACAAACACAGTGCTACTCGAGCGTGGTATGCACACCACACCATTTTGACATGATCTGTAGTCGGACGAAAAAAGGTGGGGGTTGCCTTCCCTCCCTCGCTGCTCAGGCGCTGAGTTTTGTTTATATTACTCCCAGAATCTGCAGTACAATTTCTTCCTTTACACTACACTATGGACGTTACTGTTATTGTCCTTGACCAAAGTAGAGTTGATTGTGCGTTAAATGATCCAACAGCAAGAAATCGGGCTGGTTACAAATTCGTAAATAATTCAAGAAAAAGATTATATGGTAACAGGGGGGGGGGGGGAATTATGGAATCTATGGATTTGAGGTAGAAAGGAGTTGAACCCTCCCCCCACCCCCTCCCAGCAAATTCCCCCATCATGGTAATTACGTCAGTTTCGAGACGAAATTAATACAAATATGAGTCTGAATTCTATAATTATTGTTGATTATATAATAATTAACGTTAAATTACAATGATTATTCTGTCAGACTGATGTTAGACAAGCATGCATAACCAACAAAACTTTATAAAACATGCTTGCACTTTACCCGCTCAATATATTAGGGAATATGGCTGCAGGCAGGTTTAAAGGGCGATGTCCATTTTGTATTGACGACCAAAATTTAAATTCAATGATTTTTTTTAAACAAATTTTTTTTCTCATTTTCAACAATTTTTTAAATCAGAGATAGCTGAAAATTGAAAACTTTGTCATTGTTCCGAGTATTTAAAACTTTTCTAATTTTTGAATTGTCATTGTTCCAAGTATTTGTCATTGTTCATTTGTCATTTGTATTTGTCATTGTTCCGAGTATTTAAAACTTTTCTAATTTTCTAATATCTTAATATCTTTGCTTTCAATGCATCGTATTAAACCATGAATTCTGTTATATATAAAGTAATCTAAGTTTGAAATATAAAAGGTTTACAGCATAATGGATTAGACTTAGTTCCTATGACATGAGATCGGTGTGGTGTATCGTTAATCTTTAACAATTGGTCTCCATATCCAATGTGGACACTATTGATTAAGGAATAAATTCTTTATACTTTGCAATGCACGCCTACGATTACCACGGGATATTAAAGATCTGTAAAAGTTTTTGCTTCTGTTTTAAATTAAAAACATATCAATACTAATTAAACTTTAGGTACAACAGCAATATACTTTCTTTCAGTCAAACCTTTTTCTTCCAAATACTGCATGATTGGTTTGAAATCTTACATGGTAGCTAAACTGATTTTTCCAAGACTTGAATTTAGAAAATATGAAATATTTTAGAAATGAAATTTTGAAAAGATGAGATAAAGGAGAAATTGTCAATTTGAACAGATTTTATTGTATAATCCTGCACCAAATGTTTTTGACACATTGATATGAGATCATATATAAACTAATATCAGATCTTTCATATCTAACTTTATATATTCTGCAATTCGTTAAATATATATTTTTGAATTATTTTTACTTTAATACTTTCGACGTAAGTGATCATTCGGAGCGGTACCCTTTAAACAGATGTCTAATCAATGATTTAACTATCCATGTTCTTCTTCATGAAAATTGGCAATTTTTGAATATGATTCTGTAAAAAAGATTGTAGAATTTATAACTAAAATCTGAAATATCTGAAATTATATCTGAATTTAAGTCGAAAGTCCCTTTAATAAATCCAAGTTGATCATTAAACCAGAGATTGACGACGATTTTTGATTCGTCTCTCAGTTTATCCTAGATACAGGATTACTAACAAAGGAAAGACTGCAAAGACGACGGAATTCACTCCGTCTTTTTTCTTACATGAATCCCTGCAACGGTAAACTTGTTTATTTCAATTCCAAATGTTTGAGAGTATATAATTTGAGAACTATATACACGACAGAAACTAAATTCAGTAAATGCTATATTTTTCTAGCGTTGTAGTGGTCTTCAATAAACCTCATTTATGGGTAGCCCTGCAGTATTATCTGGTATATTGGGTAGCCCTGCAGTATTATCTGGTATATTGGGTAGCCCTGCAGTATTATCTGGTATATTGGGTAGCCCTGCAGTATTATCTGGTATATTTGTGTTAACAATACAAGGATTCAGGTTAGAGGGCTAGATCTACTAAATAGAGGCTTTGCTAATATCTACTTAATACAGACCAGAGGGGTATATACTATATATTTTATAGATGGGGNTCGTTCAGAGTACTGCAAATCACCAAGCTTAATATTTGTTGGGAACCATTTAATATTTTCTCTAATTTGACATTGCAATAAAATGATATTTTCCCTCTGTATTGATGATGATTATAATGATAGTTGTTAAAGAGAACTGTGACAATAATCATAATCAGGGAAACCTCTGGACTTCGTAGTTTCAACCATAGAGGAGGAATATTAATAGAGTAGTTTCAACCATAGAGGAGGAATATTAAAAGAGTAATTTCAACCATAGAGAAGGAATATTAATAGAGTAGTTTTAACAATAGAGGAGGAATGTTACTAGAGTAGTTTTAACCATAGAGGAGGAATATTAATAGAGCAATTTTAACCATAGATGAGGAATATTAATAGAGAAGTTTCAACCAAAGAGGAGGAATATTAATAGAATAATTTTAACCATAGAGGAGGAATATTAATACAGTAATTTTAACCATAGAGGAGGAATATTAATAGAGTAGCTTCAACCATAGAGGAGAAATATTAAAAGAGTAATTTCAACCATAGAGGAGGAATATTAATAGAGTAATTTCAACCATAGAGTAGGAATATTAATACAGTAGTTTGCAATCTGGAACCACATTATTGACTTATTTTTAAACAATTTTCAAGCACTAATATTTCCTATGTATATGATAAATTGTCTAAGAGAAGGTAACCTTGTTTTTTATTATATTTTTAACATATTTAAGTGAACAAATAGGATAGAAAGCAACCCATTCTCGGGACAAAATTGATCTGAAACAGATCTCGACATCACTTTGAAACTTAAAATCCCGCCTCAAACCTTGACCAGGATCAGCAATTTTGATTTTTAATTTTCCTGATTTTTATAAAGTTCTGATAATGAGGAAACTGAGAGAAAGATGAGAAACTATTTATATTCAATGTAAAAACTATTTGTTTAAAGTATCTCTAGGATGAAGCAGTTGTTTTAAAGGATTTAATATCAATTCCCGTCTCCCCCCCCCAGACGTTCTAGGCTGCCCAAATGTCTTTATCCAATGTTTCAATTTATGGACCGAGCACCGCACTGCACTAAACTGGTCGTGCAGGGTGTCCCACTAAAAACGAAAATGGAGACATGATTTAAAATCATTTTTGACCTTACACAGCTACCTATCTAACAACAAACCGTGAATTGAAAGGCTGCGCAACTTATATCAATATCAGTACATGTCAGTTATTCTAAAGGTTTCACAACAAGTTATAACAAAATCATAAATCACAAAACTATTTTGCTGTCTCTATTTTACTGTCTCTAAATTCTCATGTTTTCTGGGACACCCTGCAAGTTTCAACAATCCTTCTTTAACAGTACTAATACAATCTATCTATCTATCCTATACAGAGTATAGGGTAATCTATTAAACCTTCACACTTTTTAAACTGATCTAGAGAACAAAAAGTTAAGTAAATATTAGGATTATTTGCTCCTTTATTGATTTTTTACCTTAGAAAAACCGGTACTCCGTCATTTGAACTAAATAGGTAATGGATTAGGTGGAGAGAGGATGATGGGAGGGAAGGGGGGAGAAGAAAAAAAGGGAGAATTTGGAATAAAGTATGAAAATAATATCATTTAGAGAGCTGTTGACTGATAAGTAACAATTTGTGTTCTGCTTTCAAGCTAGTTTTCCGCTTTTAAGCCCGTTTTCCGCAGTCAAGTAAGTTTTCCGCTGGTGAGCAAGTTTTTCGTTGTTAAGCGAGATTTCCACTGTCAAGCTAGTTTTCCGCTGTCAAGCTAAATTCCGTTGTCAAGAAAGTTTTCCGCTGTCAAACTAGCGATCCACTGTCAAACTAGTAGTCTACTGTCAAGGTAGTGCCCGACTGGTAAGCTAGTGGTCCACTGGGAAGCTTCTGGTCCACTTTCAAGCTTCTGGTCCACTTTCAAGCTTCTGGTCCACTGTCAAGCTTCTGGTCCACTTTCAAGCTTCTGGTTCACTGTCAAACTTCTGGTCCACTTTCAAGCTTGTGGTCCACTGGCAAGCTTCTGGTCCACTGGCAAGCTTCTGGTCCACTTTAAAGCTTCTGGTCCACTGGCAAGCTTCTGGTCCACTGGCAAGCTTCTGGTCCACTTTCAAGCTTCTGGTCCACTTTCAAGCTTCTGGTCCACTGTCAAGCTTCTGGTCCACTTTCAAGCTTGTGGTCCACTGTCAAGCTTCTGGTCCACTGGCAAGCTTCTGATCCACTGGCAAGCTTCTGGTCCACTGTCAAGCTTCTGGTCCTCTGTCAAGCGAGTGGTCCACTGGCAAGCTTGTGGTCCACTGGCAAGCGAGTGGTTAACTATAAATCTAGTGTTTCACTAAGAAATTTGTGCGTTTGCTAGAAGGTTCTGTGCTAGCCAGAAGGTTCTATGGTAGCTAGAAGGTTCTGTACTAGCTAGATGGTTCTGTGCTAGCTAGAAGGTTCTATGGTAGCTAGAAGGTTCTGTACTAGCTAGATGGTTCTGTGCTAGATAGACGGTTCTGCGTTAGATAGAAGGTTCTGCGCTAGCTAGAAGGTTCTGTGCTAGATAGAAGGTTTTTTTCTAGATAGAAGGTTCTGTGCTAGATAGAAGGTTCAGCGCTAGATAGAAGGTTCTGTGCTAGATAGAAGGTTCAGCGCTAGATAGAAGGTTCTGTGCTAGATAGAAGGTTCTGTGCTATCTAAAAGGTTCTGTGCTAGATAGAATGTTCTGTATTGATCTGAAGAATTTCAATTTTGATTTAATTATGATTTTGCGAGGATTTTATAGATTTAAATCAGTTCAGACTGGACACTTTCATTCTTCTATACAATATCTATTTATCCAAAATCTACTCCAGAACTCCATTCTTCTATATAATATCTATATATCCAGTAATCTACTCCTCAAGTTCTCTTACGAAGTGAAATTTTCTTTTTAAAGACCCTGATGAGCATATTTTTTTGTAATTGTGAATTGGCGGTACAGTAGGACTGCAATGGTTGGCCCAGCTCGGATATTGAAATGTACTGCACCTGTTGGGCGTGTACTGAGTCTTTATCGTGTAAAAATAAACATTAAGATTCGATCGAAATTCTTACAAAGATAAAGGAATGGATGAGAGATATGGGATTCAACTAAAAAGAGATTCATATTGGACCTTCCCCATGATTTTATCAAGGGCTAATGATCTGTTGTTGCCCCCCCCCCCAACCACCTATACCCCCAGTACTAATGTGCTCCTGAACTTCCCTATTCTAAATCTCATCTCAGCTGCTGGAAAATTGATTTTCTTCAATTAATATTTGCACTGTGCTGGGTGGCGGAGGGTTGTTGAT
>NW_019396175.1:273097-277864 GCF_000591075.1 Eurytemora carolleeae
TGGGGGGGGGAGTTTAGCTGAACGTAGATTTAAGAAAGGGAATTGAAGAAGTTTCATATTGAGAGAAAAAGAATGAGGAAATGAGAAGGATAAAGCAAAGAAAAAAAAGGATTATGTAATAGGAAAGGAAAGGATGGAGCGCAAAGGAAAGAGAAGGAATGAGCAAAGGAAATAAGAAGGATAAAGCAAAGGAAAAGAAAAAGACGAAGCAAAGTACAAGAAAAGGATGAAGCAATGGTAATGCTGAGGATGAAGCATACCAAAAGAGGAGGATAAGGCAAATTAAAAGAAAAGGATGAATCAATGGAAATGAGAAGGATGGAGCAAAGCAAAAAAGAGAAAGGTAAAGGAAATTAAAAGAAAATGATGAATCAAAGAGAACAATGGAGCAAAGGAAAAGAGAAGGATAAAGTAAAGTAAAAGAAAAGGGTGAATCAATGGAAATGAGAAGTATAGAGCAAAGGAAAAGAGTAGGATTGAGCAAAGTAAAGATGAAGCATTGGAAATAATGAATGGATGGAGCAAGATGGAGGAGAGGAAATAAGAAGGACGAATGAAAATGAGAATTATGGAGCAAAGGAAAAGAAAAGTATAAAGCAAAGGAAATGAAAAGAATGGAGCAGAGTAAAGCTGAGAGAATTTGTGTGAAGAGGTTAAAAGAAAAATCAGAAAACCATTCCTTCTTATTCTATTCTAGTTCATCTTTTGTTTACAACTCCGTAAACAACTCCAGTAATGATGAATTCGAATAATATTAGATCCGGAACTTCAGATTAATAATTGTCTTCTTCTTTGATCTTTTCATGGAATAAAATCAACAATTTAATTTTTAGTTTTTTGTTCAAGATTTTTAAAAATATTTTTTCTATGAATAGGCACGTGTGTTAGCTTTGATCTGCTCAGAAATAAGTGCTTTTATAACTATCATAGTTTTCTACCTTGGAAAATTTAATCTTTGCCACAAACTTTGATTTCTAATCACTAAATCTTTGCAATCTTTGTATACCATAGATATTTCAAATTATGAATTCAGTCAGATCAAATAATCTAAGTTAGAAATATCAAAGGATTACGCCATCAGGTTGCAAAGATTAGGGGATTAGAACAATTGGTGGCAAAGGCTCAAATCCTTTCGGAATGAGAGAACGAGGAAAAAAGAAATTGATAATGAAGTCCAAGAAGAAGTTGATAATGAAGTCCAAGAAGAAGTTGATAATAAAGTCCAAGAAGAAGTTGATAATGAAGTCCAAGAAGAAGTTGATAATGAAGTCCAAGAAGAAGTTGATAATAAAGTCCAAGAAGAAGTTGATAATGAAGTCCATATCTCAATGAAAAGGTAAACAGCCATAAAGGAATAATAAGCGAGTTGTGGGAAAATAAACTGTTGATTTTTGTCAGGACGACATTTTATATCTGAAAGATCCGGTTTTGCTTATCAAAGGTGGAGGTTTTAGAATATTTCAAATTACTGTGAAAAGAAGTTTGTAGGAAGAAAATGAAAATTACAGAATCTGCAGCAAGTTTTAGAATAAAATGTTGATAAAGTTATCTGTAGAAATGGCAATTATAGAAGAATGGTTTTACTTCTAAAGAATCCCATAACTTCATGCTCGGTTTAATATTTATGTAAACGTAATAGAAATAATTATTTTAAGTGGTTTTATGGTTTGTTTTAGACGGAGTAAATAATAAATATCCAATTTTGTTTATTTTGAGACTTTTATAAAATCTTATTTAATCATGTAAATTATGTATATATGATAAAGAAAAGAGAGGTTCATTGAAATGGAGAATTTGTTATCTTTATAAAAAAGCTCTTGACTCCTAGGAAAAAATAATTTAGAAGTTCTATTTTAACCCCCCCCCCTGCATACCCGGGGTGGCTTGTTAAAGAATAGTAATTTTAATTTTCAAAATTTGATTCATTGTTTTTCAAGTCTTTTTTAGCTTGATTTTAGCTTTAATTGTTTATGGAATTTTCCTTATTTAGTATAATCGATCCGTTTAAAACTTAAAACATTTTTTAAGTTTTAAAAAACGTGTCGATAACAAAAAAGTCCTGAAAAAAAATTCTAATCCTTATTCGTCTAAATTGACGAATCTACCGCCAGCTGCCCTGAATATGTCTACTTACTATTTACTATTCGTTCTGATCAAAGTTTTAAATATTTCAAATTCCCTTCTTTTAAACATACTTTCATTCCACTCTTTTCATGTCCCCTCCCCTCCCCATCTCATTCTAGTTATCCTACCCGTACCCTTTACCCCCTCCCCCCTCCGTTTAAAAGTTGTCCTTCTCCTACCCACTCCAAACCCCTGTTCTCGTCCCCTCCCCATTTTCTATTTATCTCCTATCCCCTTAATTCTATAGTTTCACTCACTTTTATTTGTACGCCCCTTACCCCATTGTTCTANTAAAGAATAAAGACGAATATATGAAGAACCTACTCTTTTGGCCGGGGATAAAAAATAAAAATCCATTTCTAAAAACGTTCTTTCGTTTTGTTCGACAGAAAATCAAATCTTGACATGTGTTTACTGCTTACGTGATTTACAGATACGACCTTGCGACTTTGACTCCACTTTTTCCATTTTCCATCCAAGAATATAGATTCGGGACTGGTTGCGTGAAAGGATTTCAGCACTTTGTTACGTTATCTGAAAAACGTTTTTAAAAAAATGAAATGATGAGAAAATAATGAGAACATTTTGTTTGATAATATATAGTTTGTTTTTTTATATTTCTGACAGAAAAAAAATCTCAAGAACTGACAAGGGTCAACCCAGACCGAAATATATTTTCAATAAATGTGGAACTATAACATCTACTTTTTTACTCTGCAAAGGTTTGGTCCACCACCATCACCGAATTTTAAATAATAATGAGAATGTATTGTGGACTGGTAGTAAAGGGAAGCGAGGGAATGATGTAAGGATTAGTATTGTATATTGTCTAATTTAAATACAGTGTCAGGTCATTTCAAGGATTAACTCTGAGTCATCCACAGATAGATGCTAAACCTGATAAATACTACTCCTGTACTCCTGTACTCCTGTACTCTCTACTCCTGTACTCCTGTACTCCTGTACTCATGTACTCATGTACTCCTGTACTCTTGTACTTCTGTACTCCTGTTCTCCTGTACTCCTGTACTCCTGTACTCCTGTACTCCTGTACTCCTGTACTCCTGTACTCCTGTACTCCTGTACTCCTGTACTCCTGTAATCCTGTACTCCTGTACTCCTGTACTGTTGTACTCCTGTACTCCTGTACTCCCCTACTCCTGGTCCTACTCCTACTCCTACTAAAAAAGCCACTTACTGTGCATAATTAGCAAAAAATGTTTGTTTTGACAAGTTTCTATATTTTGGTTTATATTTATATTTCTTATACTAGGTAAGTGTGACAGTCCATCTTGCAGGGATAAAGTCAAAACTTTTATAAAAGACAAAAAAATCTAGAACTGAAGTTACTATGTTTGTTCGATTATATTTTCTGATTTTGAGCAGACCCAGTTTAGGAGTTCTCTTCTGGTAAAATATCCCTGGAGAGTAAAGTGTGACAGTCAATCTGTTATAACTATCAATTCAACATAGATTCTAGGTAAAAGGCAAAAAGTGAAAACGGAAGATTTTTGATGAACTTCAGGCCAATCGGGTCTTTGTCTGTCTTTCAAGTTTATAATAATAATTCACGGCGCACTTTTTTGTATTGTGTTTTCCCAGCCCTTGAGAGTTAGAGCAGTGAGCAGTGGGGTTCATGTAATTTGATTTATTTCAAGTTAGGACCACACAAATACACAAGGATAAATAGATAGATAGTTAGATAGATATATAGTTAGATAGATATATAGTTATACAGATATATAGTTATATAGATAGATAGTTAAATTGATAGGAGGGGGTCCAAAAATCGTTCTCTAGGACCAGGTATGTATTTAGTTAGGCAGGCAGGTAGGTAAGTAAGTAGGTAGGAATGATGGTATCAGGTAAGTGGAGTAGGTAGGTGGGTAGGTAGGTTGGTAGGTAGGAAAAGTGTGAAAAGAGGGATGGGCCAGAGTTTGAAATATTTACTTGTAAATCATAAATAAATACAAACATACTTTCATGCTTTAGAACACCCATACCGCAGACTTGAAATATTTAAAGCTCAATCAGAATTTTGGGCAGAGGAAACTGCTTTCGGCTTTCTTGAGGGATAATCTCATCATTTTTTCAACTGACACTTGTTGGGTTGTTAGGAGTTGGGGAATTAGGAGGGAAAAAGGGGTAGAAGGGAAAGAAGGGGAAAATTGGGGGATGGGGAAAGGTTGGAAAGGGGAAAAAGGGGAAAGAGAAAAATGTGGAAAAGATGGGAAAATGGATAACAGGGGGAAAAATTGGAAAATGGATAACAGGGGGAAAAATGGGAAAATGGATAACAGGGGGAAAAATGGGAAAATGGATAACAGGGGGAAAATGGGAAAATGGATAACAGGGGGAAAAGGGAGAAAAGGAGGGAAAGGAGGAAAAGGGGAAAAGGAGGAAAAGAGGTTACTGGGTAAAAGGGGGAAATGGGTAAATGGGGTAAAAGATGAAAAAGGAGGAAAAGGAAAACATGTGGAAATTGGGTAAATGGGTAAGAGATGAAAAATGAGAAAAAGGGAAACATGTGGAAATTGGGTAAATGGGTAAAAGATGAAAAAGGAGGAAAAGGGAAACATGTGGAAAAGGGGGTAAAAGGGTAATGGGAAAATATCGAGGGAGAAGGAGGAGCGGAGTGGGCGG
>NW_019396175.1:278510-282994 GCF_000591075.1 Eurytemora carolleeae
CAAACACATCTGCACACAGACGTGATAAATGAGGGTTCACTGTGAAAGAAAAGAATAAGGTTGAGATGTTTTGATGAAAAAATAAAACAAAGTCCAGGTTGCTCTTGATTTTTAAAATCTATAGATTACGGTTATGTTGTGGTAAAGACAAAAAATGAAGGGAAAGAATTAATTTAACTACGGAACCAATGGAAACAAAGGTTGCAAAGGATTTCTTAATTTTTGGTGAAATTTTTTAATAGATAGAATTAAAGAATAAAGACGACATATACGTTCCACAGGTTTTGGTTACACTGTCTTTAAAAATTTACAAAAAAAAATTATTCGTATAGAGATTCAGAGTTAGAAATATAGGCTTTTGCAAACTTGCAGTTCTACAACTTTAATGTTTATATACTGTATACTCAAGATGTATATCCAATTTATTCTAATTAGCCTTAATGCACTTTTAATGCAGTTCAATTACTAAACAACATTTTCTTTCAGCACTATTTCTTTTCATAAATTTAGAATGATGTTCTCATCTATTTTTGCACTTTGTTTTGAGTTATTTTTTTTAAAATTCATGTAAAGGGACTATAAGCGTAACTTTGAGTGACCCTTCATGCAAAGATGACAATGTCCGATTCACAACGGTACCCTTGAAAGGTAAAAGCTTATCTAGGAGTATAAATTATATATATATCTATATATAAATTTGGCTTGTCTGTCTGTCTGTTTGTTTGTCTGTCTGTTTGTATCCAATAAATAAATGTTTATAATTTTGAAAACTGATTATTTTTAATAGTGGTTTCTCTTCTTGTGCATGCTCTACTGCAAGAAAACAAATAGGAATAATCAGAATTTAACACTTTTAAAAATAATAATAATAAAACAACAAAATCGTGCACATTACTAATCAGATATAGGTTTTCATTCTGGATCAGGCATTATCATCTTTGCAGGCAGCTACAGCTGTACAGTTTATATAATAAAGACTATAGACGGCAAAAAAAGGGCCACCAAACGAATGTGAGATATATTGTGGTAATTGACTGATTAGTGATTAATTGCTATATATTTAATATAAAAACTTCAAATATTTATATTTTTTGAAGGAGGTAGAAGCAACCGGGTGTTTCAAGATGTTTTGCTTTTTACTGTCCTTGTGGCAAAACTTGGGGACTAATGAAATATATACGTCGTCATTTAGAACTGGGGAGTATAGCCTGGTTGAGATTTGGCCTGTGTGTGTCATTTAGAACCGGGGAGTTAAGCCTGGTTGATCTGAAAACAAGTGCTGCTCGACAAGGTTTTATAAATAAATAAATACCATTTTAAAGAATTGAGTCCTTGCCACAAACTCAGATTTTCAAATTCTTTATCTGTGCAATGTGCATACAATATAGGGAGTAGGGAGTAGTAAATTAGAGTTTGTGGAAAAGACTCAAATTTCTTTTCCGCAGAATGTTCGAAAAATTCTTCATCTGACTTCATTGTATACGTGCTTTTAATACATTTTTACAATTGAAACTATAATGTTAATGTACGCGGTCATCTGTCATTATATTATAGTTACATTTATATAATTATACAATATACATATATGTAATATGTGTATTAAATATGAGTAATTATAAAGAGAAATTGAAGAAACACTTTTGCAATTATTTATTAACAGAAAAGAATTTGAATAATTAACGGAGTATTTTTGATAATTTATTTAAACACTTTTTGAAAAAATAGAAACATGAAAAGGTCTATTAAATAATAATATAATTGTCTTTCAGATATTATTTTTTTAAATATCAAAGGAATTCAGTCTTTGCCAGCAACTCCGATTTTCTAATCTTTGTAACCGGCCAATTGTTAAGTTGCAGACCTTAGATATTTCAAACTTTGAATTCTGTTAGACCGAATAATTATAATTATTATAATTTAAAAAAATAGTTCGTTATTTCAAACCAGTTTGCTAAGATATATGTATTAGAAATTTGATTTTGATTCCTTTATAATTTTTTATTTATTTCATTTCTACAATACTATCTATCTAAGATAGATTTCTTAATTTTGTTTTAAAAAATTGAATTTATGAATTTAGAATTTGTTCTAAATAACTCTTACTCTTTGTAGTTTGGAATCTTTAAATATTTGATATTGAAGTTTTCAAGTTTAAAGAATAGAATTCATCAAATAAACTTGAACTGCAGTTTCTAAACTAATTTTTTGCTTTTACTATTACTCCTTACACAATATTAATTGATAAATTGAAAATCATTATTTCTGGAATATATAATAATAATAAAATATATGATTTAAAATAAATAATACAAAATGATAATAATACAAGATTAGAAACAATTTCTAACGAAAAACTCCGCGGCTAGGACATGTACAACTAGTTAAGTACTTTTAGATATTATATTGGACAATTGACAACTTTACGTATAGAGGTAACCCACTAAAATTACTTTGACCGAAATAATTGCGAATTTTTTGGAAGGTGTATACAATCCCTGAAAAAGGGTACATGAATTTGACAATTAGGGACTTCAAGCGGGGCTTAAGTTTTAATCCTTTACTATTGTATAAGTACTCACAACAATGATTCGCACATCTTTAAATCGTTTTTGTTTAAAATTTGTAGATTTTATACAAAAACTGTTTGAACCATGGTGCGCAGTTAACCCTTCCCTGCGGCAAGCATAATTCTAAAGAATTTAGCGCCGGGAATATTATTGGTTGGTTCCAAGACAGGGAGGATAGAACCAGACTAGGGTTGGTTTCTTATACTCAACACTCTTAACCACCCTGGACTATCNCACGTTTTCAAAATTCTATACGAGGAGGTTGTAAGAAAGAGTAGTATGGAAAAGGGATAGTATCAGCAAGTAAGATGGAGTATGTTGGCCGGATGGAGAATTAAAGCTAGGGTTGTAGAGAGGATAAAAATGAATAAAAATGGTAGAGCTAACTAGGACTGGAGATTAGAAGAACATAAGAAGAAATAGAAGGGAGGATTCCAGGAGAAAAAAGAAGGGAGTGGGGGGGGGATTGAGCAAATCTTCTTCAACTTTTGATTAGAGCCATGGTAATGTTTAATCTAAAAGTTCTAAGCTAAGTGGGTTGACTTTAAAAGATTGGGTTAGCTTCCGGGCAACCCTGGGTTCCAAAGCTGGTAGAATGAAAATTGTACCATTTTCTTACACTTCTAGCAAGATAATAAACTATGGAAGGAAGAATGTCCTACTTTTAGTCTACGCATATTGTACAGTTTACAGTGTACAGTCTATAGTACATGGTTACAACCAATTCTCCAGTTGAAGAGGAGCATGGCAGATTTACAAGGGTACGTTTAAAGCCCTGATTAATCAACAATGTGGAAGATATTGATTTGAATTTAAAGGATTTAACTCTGGTAATTTATCTGCCCTTGCTTCTGCAGTAGAATTGCGCACGCAGTGAGACCACCATGAAAATAATCAGTTTTTATCCGAACCGAAGCATAAATTCATTTGCATATTATTCAATTAACATAATTTATATATTGGCTTAAAGGGACTCTCATTGAAATTTCAATTTTGCAGGGTTACATGTTCAATCTACAACGGTACCCTTCACATATATATTTGCAGGGTTACATGTCCAATCTACAACGGTACCCTTCACATATATATTTGCAGGGTTACATGTCCAATCTACAACGGTACCCTTCACATATATATTTGCAGGGTTACATGTCCAATCTACAACGGTACCCTACACTTATATATTTGCAGGGTTACATGTCCAATCTACAACGGTACCCTTCACATATATATTTGTAAGAGAAAAGTGATAGAAATATCCGAGTTCTTTATTTTTCTCAATGGAGATGGATGTTTAAAAGTGCCGTTCTGAATCAAGGAAGTAAATCTTTCATGTGTGCATAAGTGACATATAATTTGTCCATTCAAAAGTTATGAATTAAATAAAACTATTTTAACATGTTTATGATTTACAAATTCTAATCTAAATTTTTACACTTGTTCGTGGGTACCAGTTTACTGCAGTAAATAAAACGTCCTTGACACAATTTTAAATTCTAAATCATATAAAATTTATAAAACTTTTAACAGTTTGAAATATAAATTTTATCAGAAGTAAGCTGTTTTGTTGTTGTGAATCTCGAGATCAAGCATTGATCTACAACTTATGCAAACCTACAGATTATTCTAATCCCTCTCCAATAATCTGTTCTGGTCATACCTTGCATGGTCATACCATTACTTTGATTAAGGGATCAAACATTGATCCTCAAATTTAAAAGTGCCCACATTGGATATCGAGATCAAGCTTTCAATATTAACAATATCCACACAAAAGTTCGGATCTCTGAATATATTAGTAAATATACATTTCCACTTTAATGCGGCTTCATTTACAGAAGAGAGGAGATGGAGGGAGGGGTATCTGATATTTACAAACGAGAGAAGATGGGGGTGGGGGGAGGCGTATCTGATATT
>NW_019396175.1:283713-324619 GCF_000591075.1 Eurytemora carolleeae
CCCCCGCCCCACCCCCTTATTATATATTACACAAATCTGATATTTTCTTAAATCAAGGAAACTGTAACGCACGACTGATTTGTAAAAGATTGTATTGATAATTCATACTTTGATGCGCCAATTCGTCAGAAGATTGGGTCAAATACTTGATCTTTTATGCGCACGTACGTCCAGTACATAATTCTTGCAAAGGAATTTAGTCTTTGCCACAAACTCTGTTTTTCTAATCTCTAAATCTTTGCAACCTAATGGAGTAGACTTTGATATTTAAAACTATGACTTCTGTTAGATCAAATTATCTAAGGTTAAAGTATCAACGATTTACACCATCATGTTGCAAAAATATTTAGGTATTCAATTCATTTTTTGATAATATTAACAAATTCTTTGACGTTTTTGAGCTAAAACAGACAAACACATCTGCACACAGACGTGATAAATATATATGTATATATATCTATTAGTGTAGAAGGATGGTGGGTGTGGTTTGCTAATGAGAGAACATGAGCAAATATTCCTCAGAAATCATTAACAAGGTGGCAGAATTCCCCCTCCCCTTTCATTCTTACTTTAATCCTATTCTTATCCGTCTTCTTCCTTCTTCTCCTTCTTTTTTCTTCCTTCTCCTTACTTCTCCTTCCATCTCCTCCTTTCTCCTTCTTTCTCCTTCCTTCTCCTTCCTTCTCCATCCTTCTCTTTCCTTCTCCTTCCTTCTCCTTCTTTCTCCTTCCTTCACCTTCCTTCCTTTTCTTTCCGTTTCCTTCCCTTTCCTTTCTTTTCCTTCTTCTTCCTTTCTTCCTTCCTTCTCTTTCCTTCTCCTTACTTTTCCTTCCTTCTCCATCCTTCTCCTTCCTTCTACTTCCTTCTCTTTCCTTCTCATTCCTTTTCCTTATTTTGCCTTCCTTTTTTTTCTCCTTCCTTCTCCATCCTTCTCCTTCCTTCCTTCCTTCTCCTTCCTTCTCTGTCCTTCTCCTTCCTTTTCCTTACTTCTCCTTCCTTCTTCATCCTTCTCCTTCCTTCTCCTTCCTTCTCCTTCCTTCTCTTTCCTTCTCCTTCCTTTTCCTACTTCTCTCTCCTTCTATTTCCTTCTCCTTTTTTCTCCCCGCTACGTCTACATATTCTCCAGTAAAATTTACGAATTCCGTGAATTTACTTTGTTCTAAACTCTCGCAACCTCTTATTTGAAATTGTAAATATCTAGGTTAGCTTTGGTTTAACCCCAATGATTCACAAAGTGCACGCTACTTGTTAAAAGTTGAATTTTAAGGAATTGCACACCAATACCTCACTAGTTCTTAGAATACATTTACAGTTGCTAAACGTAGTTAATTATTAATTATTAATTAACCCCAGTAATTGATCAATCCACGTTGTTTAGTTAAAAACAGTTTAATTTCTATTTGATGAGTTGTTACAATAATAATAATATTTTTACCAGGAATATATTAACATAAATTTTACAGACGATTCATTTTGTAAGCTTAAAAGTTGTAGAAACATTGAAACCGGTTTTTAGATCTTAATGAAAAATAGATTTTTTTTATTATAAGGCTGCAGCATTTTAGACCTGGACACGTACCGCACGTTTTCAAAATTCTATACGATTTATCAACATAATTCCATAAACATTCCAGCTGAAGAAGGTGTAAGTAAAAAGGTATCAAAATTCTCCAATTTATTAACGGTTCTTTTTTGACGGAATTTTCCGTTAGTTAAAATGTTTTTAAAGGAAATTCGCCCAGCCCTACTACAGTCTTAGACATTTGGTCTGGTAAGAGATACATTGCATAGGGCATACCAGAAAGCAGCAGGGCCAGGAGGTACCGAAAATCACTCGAAAGTAATAAAAAGAAACAGGCGAAAGAAAATGTCAGAAAATGATAGGGAGAGTCAGAAAGTCGCAGGAAGAACCAGAAAATACTAGAAAGTGAAAGAAAATACGGAAAATATCGAAAACTAAATGAAAAAAATGACAGAAAGTAGCAGTAAACGTCAAAAAATGGCAAAAAGTGGAAGAAATGAAATGAAAACATTTCATAATTATAAGGGTTGTGAAATCGAGAACATAAACCGGAAAAAGAAAGTAAAGAATAAAAGAATGTGGATAGGAAAGAAAGCAAAGAATAAAAGGATGTGTCTAGGAAAGAAAGTAAAGAATGAAAGGATGTGTCTAGGAAATAAAGGAAATAATGAAAGGATGTAACTAGGAAATAAAGGAAATAATGAAAGGATGTAACTAGGAAAGAAAGTATAGAATGAAAGGATGTGACTAGGGAAGAAAGTAAAGAATGAAAGGATGTGACTAGGGAAGAAAGTAAAGAATGAAAGGATGTGACTAGGGAAGACAGTAAAGAATGAAAGGATGTGACTAGGGAAGAAAGTAAAGAATGAAAGGATGTGACTATGGAAGAAAGTAAAGAATGAAAGGATGTGGCTAGGGAAGAAAGTAAAGAATGAAAGGATGTGGCTAGGAAAGAAAGTAAAGAATGAAAGGATGTGGCTGGGTTTTAAAATTATGAAATAAGAAGAAGAGCAGAAAAGAAGATATATTAACTAATTCTTCTTGAAGTTTACTCACCTATAAACACAAGAGGAAACTGTAAAAATCTTTTAGTGGATTTTAATTTCTACAGTTGGTGTATAATGTATTGTATAAATATAATATATATATTATACACCACCAGTCCTTCCTTCTTTAAAGGTAGCTTCCTTCCTTTCATTTTTGCATCACCCCCCTCCCTTCTTTTCTTTTTACTCTTCCTTCCTCTGCCTCTCTTACCCTGCTTCATTCCCCCTTCCTTTAATCCTCCCAGCTCTCTTCTGTACCCTTCCTTTCTTGTATCTTTTTTCTCTTTTTTTGGACACTCGTTTCTTCTTTCCTATCTTCCATTTCCTTCCTTCCTTCCATCCCATCTTCATTTCTTCTTAATTCATGTCCATGGACCTAATCCTTTTTCTCATCTCCTCTGAACCCCTCTGACCTTCTCTTCTCTTCTTTTTAATTTATTCTATTTTTCTTTCTTTCCCCTTGCATTCTCAATTCTTTTCTCTCCCACTATTTTCTTAGTATTTTAAATCAGAGTGGGAAAAGTGGAATTATAATTATCTAAAACTACTTTACAGGAAAATTAAGGGAATCTTAATTTTACTACGGGTTCACGAGACCAATATTTCCTACAAAACATCCAGAGCTCAGCAAGGGATGTTTTAAAGGCAAAATTGGCCAAGGGAACCCGTAGTTAAGTAAAATTTTTAATTTCCCGAAAAAGTAATTTTATCGTTGGGATAAAATGCGCGATTATTTTCATGGAAACTTCGCAGAGCGGGTGGTTATTTTACTTAATTGTCCCAAGGGATGTTAAGTAACTTAACGTCCCTCTGTTGGGGAATCATATATAAGGCGGTTATGTTGGTCAAAAGGCGGTAATAATTATTTCCTTTACCAAGTGTTCCCAAGACCAATTTTGTAGACAAAATTGGTCTTGGGAACCCGTGGTTAAGTAAAATTTTTAATTTCCGGAAAAAGTAGTAGTAAACAAGTTTATCATCTTTTGAGATGAAAATGGATGAATTTTTTCCCGAAAACTTCTTAGAACGGTTGGTTATATTACATAACTGTCCCAAGGGACGTTAAGTAAACTAACCTCCCTCAGTTGGGGGAATCATAGGTCGGTAATGTTGGTCAAAGGGCGGTAAAAAAATTACTCTACCCTGCAAGTTCTTTGAATCCAGAATAAATCATTTTAAAATGAAAATAATCAAAATATTTATCTTCTTAAATTTGATATAAAACTTTACCGATAATGCATTCATTTTTATTCAAGCCGCGCAGTTCCTGATTTTATCAAATTTTTTATTTTAAAAATGCGTTGATGCGCACTGCGCAGTATTAAATCAGTTCAACATTCATTATTGTTTTTTTAAGACGACGAGACGTCTAATCCCGTATAATTCTGAAAATACATATTAGCAATTTTTTCTGTAGTGCTACTGATAGCTTGCTCGCGTATTCTAACCAATAAGATATTAATCATTATGATGGGATTTTAAAGCTGCTTAACTAACTACTAACTAGATCTCAGTATGTCCAGAATAAATTAAATTAAACCCATTAAACGTAGCCAACGGTACCCTTGAAAACTTAATCTGTTTAAAAATGTGGAAGATACCGTCGTTTTCCTGACTCGAAAAGTGTTTATTGCTGTGAATTTCTCCATTACTTACAAGAAACGCGTAAGTCACTTTCGCAGAGAACCCGCAATTGAAAACAAACATGTTTAAGGAAACAAAAACGTTTATATCATATATCATATATCATAACGTTTATTCATACTTGATCAGACAAAGCTTTCAAGGGTCACGTTGTGAATCGGGCAATGCTATCTTTGCATGGAGTATCACTTGAAATTACGCTTAAAGTCCCTTTAATCAATCAAACCTCATATCCATGGATACAAAAAGTCGGTCTCATTAGTTGAGGCATACTGTATTTTCCCGAGTTTTTAAAATCGCGGGCTCAGGCCTCCTTAAAGTTTTTACTCATTTCACTCTATCTATGCATGAACTATAAAGGTAAAGATACTTGTGTGACCAGGGGCGTATGCAGGAATTTGTCCAGAAGGCTTATCATTTATTTATTTCCAAGGGGGGGGGGGGACTCATCACTTGCTGGGGCCTGAACCCTTATGGAAATAATTTCACAGATCCCAGGGGGGGGTGATCCTCAAAAGCCCCACCCCCCCTGTACGGTCCATAATTACTTAACTGCACCCTACATCAACCAACCTTGTAAAATATATATTTACCATCATTCTTTCTCAGGTTTACATCTGTGTAAAATATCTTTATATTCTCTTTTCTTCGTCCCGTCCTGATAATCTCACGAGGTTTACAGCGGTTCAGGCCTCACATTTTTATAGTTTTTACATTGTTTAAAACAGGGAAACGACCAGGGTTTACTTAACAACTAGAGTTCTTGGAAATAGATATCTATGGGTCGTGTGTATATTGTTTATTGTATACTGTGAGAACTACAATATTATTTCTCTTTAATTGCCATTTTGTTTGCTTAGTTTAATTCAAGAAATTTTTGAAAAAATGCCTTGAAATCATCAGCGTGATTTCCGAGTTAAAAGAAACAAAATCATCCAACAATTTCTGGTTACCACTGTATGTTTAGATAAGAGATACAATAATAGAATCACACAGATGAATACTGGATACTCCAAGATACTAATTGATTCTGTATTCAGTTGCACATATGGGGGAAATGATAGAAACCGTTAGAACATTTGTTAATTAGACCAAGGATTTTAAAACACTTCAGCCCTTCCATGTATACTTAGGTGTGTGTAGATATTATACATACACCTAAAAGGGGTTGAATCACGCAGATTTAATAAGGCTCGGGTCTAAGCTGTTGTTGGGCCTTATTTGCGGCTTGAGCTTTCGGATTCAAGCTACATCTTATATTCCACAGAGTTGAGCTCAAAAAACCGGTTTTATATTCTATTTGGGGGAATTTCACGGTTGAAATTGACGCATTCCGGGTTTTAATGGGAACAAGACCCAAAATTGTGACTTATTCTCCACTTAAACCAACCAAGGTCGGTTTTATTTTCATTAAGCCTTATTCCTTAAGTCTAGCCGAAGATATTGCAGCTGTCAATCACGTGACACAAGCTGTCGTCAGAGTTGGGTCTAAGATCGGGTCTTAAAGTCGGGTTTAAGGAATTACGACTCGAGCCGAAGTTTTTAAATCGCGGGCTCAGGGCAAAACAACTTCAACTGACCCTCGCTCAAAAAATAATATGCCCGATTCAAAACTTTACTCTTTAAACAGTTGACTCAGTAAATCGAGAGGAGATATAATCGTTTTTCTGTCTGAAAGTTGATTTTGTTCAATTGCAGAAAATCCTTATTTTCTAATCAGAACAATAACTCATGAACCCCTTGACCGTTTTGGCTCAAATTTTGATTGGGGAACTCGGTAGAACCACAGACTTGTAACTCTAATAAACCAATAAATGAAATAGCAAATAAACGTATAAATAAACTAATAATGAACTACTAAATGAACTACTAAATGAACTACTAAATGAACTACCAAATGAACTACTAAATGAACTACTAAATAAACTACTAAATGAACTACCAAACGAACTAATAATAAACAAATGACCAAATTACAAAATTGAAATAAATGAACTGATTTGAACTAATGAATAAAGTACTGAACAGTTGAGTTTGATGGATTGCTTCTGAAGAATTATTTAATAAGTTTAGTTCTTAGAAATTAGTTATATTGTCTACTTAGTCAGACTTTACACAGTAGATAGATAGATAGATGGATAGATAGATAGATAGATAGATAGATAGATAGATAGATAGATAGATAGATATAAGTGGAAAAAAACAAAAACACAGCAATTGTGCAATGTACACAAGCCCGTTTCAAAAAGACCTGAGATATCCGGAATGTCGCATTTCACAATTTATCGTGTGAATAAATTTTATATAAAAAAAACTAAAATAACTTTATTAGCTTAATTCTGTTTCTGTAACTACCATCATTAACACCCTGTGTTTTAATTTATCTCTACATAAAAATCCCTCTGATCTCACCCTGCCACAGATCACCTGACAATCTCCTTCCTTCCAATCAACTAAGGGATTTGGATAATCTGTATTGAAAGTAAACTATGTTAGGTCAGTAGGTCCTTAAAGAAATGAATATTAAACATAATAAATTAAACATTTTTCACAAATAAAGGAGAAGTTTAATTCAAAAAATTACAGAATACAATTTAAACGTAAGAAAATCAAATGGAATGAAAGGGGTTTAAAATGTTTTGCTTGTCCGTCTAACTTGGTTTGTATCCAATAAACGTCAACAAAACGGCTAAACCGATCGGTTCCAATTTTTTTTGGCAACCCACATTACATCAAGGAAGATTTTTTAGACGTGAAACTGAAAAATGTCGAAATTTATTATTTTAAAAAATGGACGAATTTGAAAAATTTTTAAAAATTAAAATATACAATTATGAAAAAATGGCGACTTAAAGTGCAACATTTTAATGCTAAGTATGGTAATAGAAAAGCCCTACTATAATTATATAACACTTTTATATATATTTATAAATCCCATCTATGTTGTCTCCAGCACTGTAAAGAATGGTTTCCATCAAGGAGACTTTGTGTCCTGGTTGACATTTATAGCTGACAAGTTGTACCTGGACTGATACAGTTCTTGGCGAAGTTTTAAGAGTACAGCATTAACTACAGTTCTAATCCTCCTTGGGTTTGCACACTGTGCAGTTGCATTAACTCTCAATACTTAGATTAAAGGAAATCTTAGACCAAATATATTTATTTATAAAGATAGATGGATAAATAGATAAAGATAGATAGATAGATAGATAGATAGATAGATAGATAGATAGATAGATAAATAGATAGATAGATAGATAGATAAATAGATAGATATATAGATAAATAGATAGATAGATAGATAGATAGATAGATAGATAGATAGATAGATAGATAGATAGATAGATAGATAGATAGATAGATACATAGATAGATAGACATAGATAGATAGATAGATAAACAAAAATCATTTCAAAGAATTTATGAATGAACTGTATAATCTCTTGTTTATACTCTATTGTACAACACTCTATCAGTATATAGAATGTAAAAAGTATCAAAAAAGAAAACAACTATTTAAAAAAAAGTTGAGTTTTGATTCAAATGTTATTTCTAGCATATATTCGGACTGATTTTACCTGATTTTACCTCTTTATTCTAGAATTTGTCTGGTTGGATCTTACAACTTTCCCATACAATAAAATATACAGTACATTTGTACATGGCAACTATCTATCTATCTATCTATCTATCTATCTATCTATCTATCTATCTATCTATCTATCTATCTATCTATCTATCTATCTATCTATCTATCTATCTCTCTATCTATCTATCTATCTATCTATCTATCTATCTATCTATCTATCTATCTATATATGATTATATTTCTAATTTAAGTTATGTACTAAAGTTGCACCTGGAGAGAACTAGTCCGATTCTCAAGAGGGTTTACTAATCCAGGACTCAGGAGAGGAGCAATCAATTTAAACCATTTAAACCTTGTCCGGGAGACCTCCATACAATATTAATAATTTAATACTTATTAGTAATAAATATCAATATAAAATCTATTCTTGCAATTTTTAAATTTCTTCAGAACTTGAAAATCTAAGAAGTTTTTTTCTCGACGTTTTTTTGTCAATTATTAAATTTATTTTTCAGATAAACAATGTGACAGTTCAAATTTTGATGGAGAGACCCTTTCATTATCTAAATCCACAAGTTGAACTAATAATATGTATTTCATACTTGGATTCTTTCCCTCAGGAGCTAACTTCTGGGCGTTGTTGTACACGTTGTACATTGTATGTAAACTGTTGAAAATATTGTACATATATACTTTGCTTGTTTGGCCAGGTTCTGTCCAATTGGTAACCGCCAAAAAAGTCCTTGGAAAAAAAGTCCTAAAATTTCCCACAAAACAGTCCTGTCGAAAAAGTCCCAAGAATCCAAAACACAGGACTTTATTTCCAGTGACATTTTTTCCAAGGACTTGAGAAAATTCGGACTTTTTTCTAAAGTTTTTATTTCCCGGTTTTTTTCCAGAAACCTTTTTTCCCGGGACTTTCTTAAATAGATTCGTCCGTTTGTATCAAATAAACGCCAAAACGGCTGAACGGATCGAGTCCAAAATGTTTAAGGCTACTTATAGAGATGGTTTATAGATGCTCAGAATTACAAAAATTGGTCTCCAAATATTGCACATCCACGAAAAAAAATAATAAATCCTCGAAATTTGTTTTTATTGTTTTATATTGCTCTGTACTGACTATTTTGCCCAATTATATTTAACCTCCTGCCATTTCATAAAACTTTTAAACGTTTATATTTTATTGCTTGAATAGGATTTTTAATATCCCTTTATTAAAACTATTTATAGAAATGAAATTTTAAATAAATTTTAGCTTAGATAGCTTTAATAAACATGTGATATATGACTGGTTAGCAACAATTTAATTAAAAAGTGAAAAAATATTTCTAATTTGTAAACCATCATAAAATGCGTGCTGTACTATTTTTTCATTCTATTTATTTTAGAAAGTTTTTAAAAAATTTTAAATGTAATTTTTTCCAGTTCCAGACGTCTGATGCTGCATTCATTTTTTTAATTTAAAAAATGTTCCCATAATCTGCTGATTTGAAATATCTAAAGTTCAAGTTAAATATTAAAAACTCACATTTTATCATGCACTTCTTAGACTGGACCCCAAATGGCCCCAAACTGGACCTTAATGTCCCTTGACTGAATCTTGCTTGGTCCCTAGAACGGACCTTAATTGGTCCCTAGACTGGTCCTAACTCTCTTGGTCCCTAGAATGAACATTAATTGGTCCCTAGGAAAAAACCTAACTTAATTTCAAAACTGGACCTTACTTTTCCTACTCCCTAAACTAGAACTAGACATGATATTTATTGGTCCCTATAAACTAGACCTTATTTGACCCTAGACTGTACCTTACTTTGTTCATAGACTGACTGATATTTCATGGCCCCTAGACTGGACCTTACTTTGTTCATGGACTGACTGATATTTCATGGCCCCTAGACTGGACCTTACTTTGTTCATGGACTGACTGATCTTTCATGGTCCCTAGACTGTACCTTACTTTGTTCATGGACTGAATGATCATTCATGGTCCCTAGACTGTACCTTACTTTGTTCATGGACTGACTGATATTTCATGGCCCCTAGACTGGACCTTACTTGGTTCCTAGGCAGAACTATCTTTCATAGTCCTTGGACCTGTCCCTTATACTTTCCTAAAGATCTAAGGCTGGAAAGGTTTCTAGAAAATTTTATTCTCTGAAAAGTGAAAAAGGTTGAGTTTTAAAGTGTTGATTAGGAAGCTAGTCGCCGGTGTATTGACTCTACCAGGGGTTCTCAGAATCCTGCAGTTCAGTAGAACCATGGACTTGAAGTCTAGAAGCAAACTTTCAAACCAACTCATTATTTTATTATTATCCTATCATCCCATATTTTACAGTTTTATAGTTTAGTTCTCGGGTTTTATAGTTGTCTTATTGTCAAGTTGTCTAGTTATCTAGTTTTCTACTTGTCTAGTTGTCTAGTTGTCTAGTTGTCTAGTGGTCTAGTTATCTAGTTGTCTACTTGTCTAGTTGTCTAGTTGTCTATTGTCAAGTTGTCTAGTTATCTAGTTGTCTAGTCATCTAGTTGTCTAGTTGTCTAGCTGTCTAGCTGTCTAGCTGTCTAGTTGTCTAGTTTTCTATATGTCTAGTTCTCTAGTTGTCTAGTTGTCTAGTTCTCTAGTTCTCTAGTTCTCTAGTTCTCTAATTGTCTAGTTGTCTAGTTGTCTAGTTGTCTAGTTCTCTAGTTGTCTAATTGTCTAGCTGTCTAGTTGTCTAGTTATCTAGTTGTTTAGTTGTTTAGTTGTCTAGTTGTCTAGTTGTCTAGTTGTCTAGTTCTCTAGTTGTCTAATTGTCTAGTTGTCTAGTTGTCTAGTTGTCTAGTTGTCTAGATGTCTAGTTCTTTAGTTCTTTAGTTGTCTAGTTGTCTAGTTGTCTAGTTGTTCAGTTGTCTAGTTTTCTTGTTGTCTAGTTCTCTAGTTGTCTAGTTGTCTAGTTACCTAGTTGTGCAGTTATCTAGTTCTCTAATTGTTTAGTTGTTTAGTTGTTTAGTTGTCTAGTTGTCTAGTTGTCTAGTTGTCTAATTGTCTAGTTGTCTAGTTACCTAGTTGTGTAGTTATCTAGTTCTCTAATTGTTTAGTTGTTTAGTTGTTTAGTTGTCTAGTTGTCTAATTGTTTAGTTGTTTACTTGCCTAGTTGTCTAGTTGTCTAATTGTTTAGTTGTTTAGTTGTCTAGTTCTCTAGTTTAAACCTTGTTGTTGTAAATGAATCATCACCGCAGCTTGATTCTCTGCATATCTAGGTCTACATATGATAAGAGAAAGGACAAATTAGGTTTAGATAAGACAGGATAACCCTGAAGAAGGGTATTATCACATAACACTGAAACCACACCCATCTCCTCCCCCCCTACTCCTCTCCAAACTTACTTTTACACAATACAAATCAGTTCTGGTGCTGAGTAAAGTTTTATGATCGTTCCATAAACTTATTTCGGAGACATTTTTCATGCTAGACCAGGATTCTGCACTTGCATTTTTTACAGGGCATTTTCAGTCAGGCTATTGTTGTCTATGAAAAGATGTAATGCATCTTAACTAAACCTAGTGCAATTGCTGTTGGACTAGCCCTGTTGCAGCTGGGCGGCCAAATGCATTAATATGCAATTGTTAATCCTTATAGAGAGGATTCTCACACCTACGATACACAATACAACTCATTCTTAGATCGTAAATACATGATAATTATTTTCATTGCACCTAATTAAATTTCACCAAAAATAATGTTTAAAGGGACTGTATACGTAATTTCAAGTCACCTTCTGTAGAGGTGGATGTTCGATTCACTACAGGACCAGCTTATAAGTTTTGTCTGATCAATAATGTATGAAGCATACCTTTTCTCTTGAATTTTAATCATTTTATTTTGATTATTTTCAATTATTATCAATAAAGAGACTTGTGTTGTGAATTGAGCAAGCCCCTCTTCAAATGCCAGGGTTACTTGAAATTTCGATGACAGTCCCTTTCAAAGACATTTGAATCCTAGTTTAATACCGGCTCCACATATACCTTTGCGAGAACAATACCTTTAAAGAGAGAAATTATTTATCAATTTTCCAGACCGTGTCAACTTAGAAGTGTCGCAAAGCCTTGACCTTTGGTCTTACCTTACTAAATCTCTTTTTTTGTAATCCTAGACATGTACATTTTAAAGTATTCGTCACTAGCTTCAGTTAAAAAGGAGTAATGGGCAAAACTGTAATGGAAGTTTTCCTGCGAGCTTGTACATTTGGGTTCGTCGTGGAGTTTGATTAGAATTTGGTGAAGTAAATAAAATGTATTACTAGGCCGACATGATATTATATTGGGACAGGATCATGATCTATGAAATCAATTTATCCATATTTATCATATTTTGTATACTATCTATACAGTATACAGAACAGGAAAATTTTCTATATTTTTACAATTTCTTTACATTTATCAAAAGTCCTGAATGTGATCAATATATGTGATAAACATAACATAGATTTATCATGCTCTCTGTACAACACAAAGATTCAGAGAGATATGAAAAATTTGCATCAATTTTCTAGACCGGGTCGACTTTGAAGTGTCGCAAGCAAGGCTTTACATCACTGAACCACTTTTACTTTTTTTTTAGCTCCAGACAAGTACATTTTAGCTCCAGACATGTACATTTTAGCTTCAGAAATGTACATTTTAGCTCCAGACATGTACATTTTTAAACCACAGCGTCATCGATTTTGCACACTTGGATTACTGCGGCACTTTGCTTTAATAAATGATTATAAATTTAGAATACTGAGCAACTAGAGAAATTTGTGCAGTTAAGTTACAAAATGAAAAAAATACTAAACGAAGGAGAGTACACCAGGACAAATTCTCTCTTTCTTGTGAGATTGCTGTGTACTCTTTTATCTAGATACTAGCTCAGGAACCCAGCCTTGTCGGGAAACTAACCTTTTTCTAAAACCCATTCAACTTGTAAAACCAAGCTAAGATCATGCCCGTGGTTATACCGAGTTAACTAATCAAAATTTAAGGCAAATCGGTTTTTGTGAATATACATACATATGAAACTGATGATTTGGTTAAATCTCTTATTTTCTTATTATATTATACGGTGTATATCTGAACCTGTAAGATCCAGATTAATTAGAAAATTCGGCCAAAAAAAACATGCTAAAAAATGGTATTAAATTTTACATGCCTTGTAAAAACTCAATAAATTCAATTATCAGGTTTTAAACAAGGCAAACCTTATCATTTAAATGCATAAAAAAAGAAAGGCATTTTCATGCCTTGTAACGAGGGATCACGAGGATAATAGTCCCGTTTGTCAGTTATGCAAAAATATCCTTGCTTCATTGTATAACAAATAAAAAAAAGATAAACCAGTTGCAAATTTATTTTATCTATTCATACTATAGTTACAGAATGATTCACGCCCATCTTTCTAAAAGTAATAATAGTTTTTGTTGTTATTTACTAATCATTTTTTGCGACGAAAACACAATAAATATTACAATTGTACATTTTCAGTTTTATATGACACATAATGATTTGTAGTAGAACCAATCAAGCCATAAATGATTGGGCCTAGATGTCAGGGTGGGTCGAAAGACGGTCATCGAGGAGGTTTGGAGTTTGAAGGAAGTTGCTGGTCTTTATGCAATTCTTTCTAGGCTTACAAGTGATACTATACCAGCAATTTTTGTTTTTATATTTATATTTATAACAATAACAAATTTCTTGATTTTATTTGCTGAAATATATAGATCTTAAAATATCTTTATTTTTTTATTGAACTTTTAATCCTGACTTGCATTAAACTATGCCTGGAATATGTCAGTTCCCTAGAAAGTTTGAACCCATTCGGCTCAGCCGTTTCGACTTTTATCGGATCCTAACAGACATATAGAATTACCCAAAACGGATAGACTTTCATAACAATCGCAACTCAGCAACCAGTGTAAAGAGAAAGACAGCCATTAATGTAAGATAAAAGTCTGAGTTACTTATGTACAGTCGTCTCCCTGAAGTCTCATTCTTTGTGGGTAACCCTGTATATATGTAAAGAAGTGTTAAAGGGACTGTAAGCGTAATTTCAAGTGTCTCTTTAAAGCTTTGTCTGATCAAGTCTGATTTCTCCTGCAGGTAAAAAATAGTAATTTTTAGAATCAAGCACCTCTGAAACATAGACAAACGACAATATCTTCCACATTATTGATTATATAATTGGTTTTAAAGGGGACCGTTGTGAATCGGGCATTGCCATCTTTGCCTGGGGGTCACTTGAAATTATGCTTACAGTCCCTTTAAACAGAGTCATCTCATCCCCCCCCCTCTGCATGCTGAAAAAGTGTTGCCAATTTTTATTCAAATTTGATAGCATTTTTTTTGGTACCTTTCCTAGTAACAATAACAATTCATTCGAAAGTACGTTTATGTTTTGATTAGAATTTGTTGTTTAAAATCATATAGAGAAACAGGCCCGTATCAGGGTGTTTCTGTAGGGGGGGGGGGGGGGGGGGGGGCGGGGTTCACCAAGTGAAACAAAGTGAACAAGGCGGAGTGTTGCATAGAAAAATTTAGATATTTCTGTCTAAAAAAACTAATTATTTAACCGTAAAGGAACTGAGTTTTTGCCCCAAACGCTGATTTCATAATCCCTATATCTTTTCAACCTGTTGTTGTAGATATTTGATATTTCAAACTATGAATTGTGCTAAATCAAGTAGTTTATGTTTGAAATATCAAAGGTTTACACCATCAGGTTGCAAAGATATAGAATTTGAACATTTGAGTTTGTGGCAAAAGAACAGTTCTTTTGTGAAATGATCCAAAGAATTCCACTTCATCCTTTTTCATTGCTTATTATATTTCATTGAACCGTAGTGAACAATGCATTTTAAATGAACAATAATATTTGGAAACAAATTAATTTTTTATTTAAATGATATAATTAATACCCATGTGTAAAAATAAAGTTTTGAAAAATCTAAGATTTGTAAATATTGTTAAATAAAGGTGCAACTTGTCAGCATGTATGTATTTGGATCATCTGTTTAAAGGGACTGTCGCCAGAATTTCAAGTAACCCTTTAGTTTAAAACAGTACCCTTTTATCTATTGTTTGAGCAAATTTTATGGATATATTCTGTTTTTATACCAAAGAATTATCATCTGCAGTTTCTATTGAAATTGCATTTAACTCTTTAAATGGAGGGTGACTTGAAATTTTGTCAGCAGTACCCCTTCAATATGGATTTAATATTAATTAATTATAAAATACCAAGAATACAATGAAATAAAAAGACTTTCTTAATAGAAACCAAACAAGAAAACTCAAGAACTCGAGTATGCATTTTAATAAATAATTTGAGAATTCTATCCTTCTTGTGTTCCAACAGATGGAAGGGCCGTGCACACGAGCGCCCCCTTCCTCAGTTACGGCCCTGTAAAGAAATAAAAGTTAGACTATCTAGTGTTAATTTTCAAAGTTACAATTAAGTTGTCTGGCATATAGTTTTTAAAGTCACTGAAATACTATATTCCTAGATAAATATATAGTATTTAAAAGTCCCTTATTCTTCAAAGTCACTAACTTACTAGCCTGGAAAGATCCTAGATTACTAGTCTTCAAACTCCCTAGATTACTAGTTCTCAAATTGCTTAGATTACTACTCTTGAAAGTCACTAACTTACTAGCATGCAAAGTCCCTAGATTTCTATTCTTCAAAGTCTCTAGATTACTAGTCTTCGAAGTCACTAGAGTACTAGTCTTCAAAGTCTCTAGATTACTAGTCTTCAAAGTCTTTAGATTACTACTCTTCAAAGTCCCTAGATTTCTAGTCTTCAAAGTCCAAGGGTTACTAGTCTCCAAAGTCTCTAGATTACTAGTCTTCAAATTCCCTAGATTACTAGTCTTTAAAGTCCTTGGATTACTAGTCTTTAAAGTCCCTAGATTGCTAGTCTTTAAAGTCCATAGATTGCTAGTCTTTAAAGTCCTTGGATTACTAGTCTTTAAAGTCCCTAGATTGCTAGTCTTTAAAGTCCTTGGATTACTAGTCTTTAAAGTCCCTAGATTACTAGTCTTTAAAGTACTTAGATTACCACTTTTCATAGTCTCTAATTTACTAGTCTTCAAAATCCCTAGATTACTACTCAAACTTCCTAGATTACTACTCTTCGAAGTCACTAACTTACGTTAGCCTGCAAAGTCTCTAGATTACTAGTCTCAAAACTCCCTAGATTACTAGTCTTCAAAGTCCCTAGATTACTACTCTTCAAAGTCTCTAGATTACTAGTCTCCAAACTTCCTAGATTACTAGTCTTCAAAGTCCCTAGATTACTACTCTGCAAAGTCTCTATATTACTAGTCTCCAAACTCCATAGATTAATAGTCTTCAAACTCCATAGACTTCAAACTCTTCAAAATCACTAACTTACTAGCCTGCAAAGTCTCTAGATTACTAGTCTTCAAAGTCCTGAGATTGCTACTCTTTAAAGTCCATAGATCACTAGTCTTCAAAGTCTTCAGATTAACAGTCTTCAAAATCTCTAGTTTACTAGTCTTATATTATTATTCTTCAAAGTGTACTAGTATTTAAAGTCCTTAGATTATCTAGTCCCTAAATTAAGATTATCTTTAGTAGTCCTTAGATTTCGTAAATCGAATGGCAAAGTAATCTTTTTTTGTAATCAATGCATATCAATCTGACAACTCAATTCAAACTCTTATCTTTTTATTATATATTTACAACCTGAAGCCGAATTTAAAGAATTTGAGTGGCGGCTTAAAGTTAAGCTGCGGCTCAAATATGGTTGGTTCCACCTTAAAATCATATTCATTGTTTCAAGATTTAAGCCGGCGCTCAATTGAAACCGGTTTTTGGCGGATTTTAGACGCGGCTCAAATTCATTAAATTTGGACACTGATGATATAAACCGTTGATATTTCAAACTTTTCTTTTTAAATCTAGTAGAATTCATAGTTTTAAACATCAGGTATCAGGAAATTAGAGTTTGAGGGAAGTGCTCAGTTCCAGTAGACTATTCAATTACAAGTCTCTATTGATCCTCAGTTCTAAAAATACAAAGTTTATAAAATGTTTTTATTTAACAGAGAAAACAGTTTAAAATACTGAACATTAAACAACTATTGCAAATTCTAATATTATTGACGTGAGAGTCTGGTCTCACAGGAAAATCAGAAAAAAAACTTTTTTGAAAATAATTTAAAGTTTTGAGCAGAATTTTGATTGATAGTATTTAACATTTTTATCTATTATTTATCATATTTCTATTTAAAGTTTAGATAAATGAACAAGTGATGTAACTATTTATCTCCTAGGTTGCATTTCTCTCAAAAAAGTTTTGATGTAACCATATATAAAACTTAATAATATTGAAACTACATATATAATGAAAATATAAATATTCACAAAGAATATTTAACTTATAACTAAGAACTGGTTTATTTCACATCACGTATATATTATATATGCATTCTCTAATAGATACATTCAGATTTGAAACCGATATAAAAGTATAAATATGAAAAGATTTCATCATTACTTTCAATTTAGAGGCGAAAACATTTTAAAGTTCAAGAATTATTCCGCCTCAGAGCATTTTTGGCAGATACTAAGCTCGACAGTCGCAAGATTTTGAAACGATTAAAAACTAAATTTGATAAAACTCTCCCTTTGGTGTTATAATAGTAACTAAGCTAAGTTAAAAACTAAACTTGACTTGTCGTCTTTGGTTTGTCCAAATTCAGAAAAAATCTAAATTTATTTTCTGTAATGAAGTTCTAGCTGCCGAAGAAAAACAATCAACAAAATAATTAACACGTTATTAGGATCACAAGCTCTAGAAAAACTTGAGTTTTTATAATAATTTCTTAACTTTTGGCGGATTTTTTATTGAATTTTCCCGGGTTCATGAATAATTTCCCGCATTTTTTCTATATCAAGAAAATGGGTCTGGTTTCCGCGAATGGAACTTAATGAACTAAATTTCTCCTGGTTTCATAGTTTCTCCTCAAAGGAATAGAAGGATGGAAGAAATCTAAACTCTGTGAATGATAAAAGATTGACCCTGTTGAGAAAGTTTAGACTGATTCCATCTCCTCTCTTCCAAGATCTGACTAAATGACAAGGTTTTGCTCCAGGTACAAACTGTTCTGCATCAGGGTTCAACAGTAGAGCAAGGAGAAGGATTAGTATTGTTGGAGAGATATCGCCAACGTGTTTTCCATCCATTCTGGAAAGTTCAAGTCCGAAGTAAGCTCGAGACAGTCAGAGAATAGAGAAGGTTCCAGCTCCGGGTGCAGGGTTGTCAGAACATCTCCGGTAAACCCTTGAGAAAACTCATGCTGATTAATGGTTGGTAGGATCAGCTCCGGGTCCTCCTGGTCAAAGTACGGAGTAAGGTTTCTGACAGCTCCGGAGTTTGAAGGAGGAGGCGTTGTATAAAGAGGATCTTGGAGAAGGGTTCTCAGAGATATATCTTCTGAGTTCTCAACCTTAGTCTCCTGTACGTTATATTCGTGGTAGAACTCTTGAATCTCCTGGTACATATGGGAGAACTTAACAGAATTAACCTAAACATATAGAAATTAATAATTACTTCGTTTCTTATTTTTTTAAAACTATTTCTAAACATTAGTTCCTCATCACTTTTAAAGGATTTTCACTTACCGTTTCAACTGGAGTACAATCCGCAGGATTGATCTCATGATCCAGCCTAGCTCCGATCCTACTCTCCCATCCGTCCTGATCTATCCATCCGTCCCTGCTCTCCTGTTCTCTGATGCTCCTGTTCTCCCAGGACTCTACGCAGTCCAGACAATTCTCCGTGAGACATTGCTCCGTAGAGTGGTGGTAGACAAATCCTTGGTCATAGATCGACGGAGAACTGTCCAAACCATACTGAAGCACAAAGAAACCATTATAAATACACACACACACACACACACACATATATATATATATATATATATGCATTTTATGTACACAAAGTTATACGATCCTACCCCTCATACATAAAAGCATGTGTGACTCAAAGGCTACAACAAAACACAAGTGTTTGATCAACAAACATAAACAAACAAATCAACCCAAAAACATATATATAGGAAACCGGAAACCTATTTGCACTTTGAAACCCAACAACAACATTTAGGAAGTAGGTATTTTATATGTTATAAATAATTTTCTGAAGACTATTTTTTTTATAAATTTTCCACAAGATTCTAGTATACATATACATATATATAAATATAAAAAAGCAACACATGTGCTAATTCATTGATTTATGCATTTGCATCAATAGATACACATTTGCAATGAATTGCATTTCTCGCATGTGATGAAATGCAATAAAGTGCATGCCCCGCACAACACTTATGCAGAACTTGCACTCGAATTTATAAACTAGACTAAACACGTTGCTCTTGTGTAATCATCTGATAATGATGATTAAACATCCTTATTTCTATTGTCCGACATGTATCTGGACATGTGTCCGGAGAAGCGTATTTTTTCCTAAATATATGATTGAGTAGGGAAGGACAGGTGCTCTAGGTACTAGATTGAATACTAGGAGCTGGTTTATATAGAACCAATAACAGTTCTACACTCCAATACATCAATACAAACGTAAACATGGAGAAAAATTCAACAACACCACCCCCAATATTTAGAGATGCTATTAACCTTCAAACGTTCATGAGAGATGATGTAATAGGCATATGAGGGGGGGAGATAAAAAATAGGCATATGAGGGGGGGAGGATAAAAAATGCTTAAAATAATAAATTTTACTCACGTTATTTGGACTGAAGGGAAAGGTTGGACTAGAGGGCACCTTGCCAGGAGGGGTATGTCCAATCTGCTCCGCCCAGTCATCTCTGGTGTAACCAAGGGGTGAGGGAACTAAAGAAAGACTGCTGGTGGGACTGGTATAGGACTGGACCGGACTAGGTGTAGGTCCATAGGACCTGGAGCTAATAGGACTAGGGACCTGGTAGTAGCTCTCAAAACTTTTCTCCTCTTTAATTCTCATTTTTTTCTTCTCTGGGTCCACACTTCTCTCTCCTTTTTCTCTCCGTTCTTTCTCCTTGTCCTCTCCAGACCTCTGGCGTTTCTTGGGACGATATTTGTAATCAGGGTACTCTTGTTGGTGCAGGATACGTAGTCTCTCGGCCTCGTCAATAAACGGAGCTCTTTCATTCTCACTCAACAGCTTCCACTGCTTTCCAAGGTTCTAAACAGATCAAGAGTTAGGTTCAGAGATTATGTTTAGAAATCAGATTTAGAGATCAAGTTCAGAGATAAGGTTTACAGATTAGGTTTAAGATTTAGGTTTAGAGATCAGGTTTAGAGATTAGGTTTAGATATTAGGTCTAGAGATCAGGATTAGAGATTAGGCTTAGAGATTAGGTTTAGCGATCAGGTTTGGAAATTAGGTTTAGAGATTAGGTTTAGAGATTAGGTTTAGAGATTAGTTTTAAAATTAGGTTTAGAGATTAGATTTAGAGATAAGGTTTAGGGATTAGGTTTAGAGATTAGGTTAAGAGATTAGGTTTAGAGATTAGTTTTAGAGATTAGGTTTAGAGATTAGTTTTAGAGATTAGGTTTAGAGATTAGGTTTAGAGATTAGATTTAGAGATAAGGTTTAGTGATTAGGTTTAGAATTAGAGTTTAGAGAGGTTTAGAGATATGAAAAAAATGAAAAAATATACATTTAAACATACAGTTGGACAACTAGACAGATAGATATATAATGTGTGAGGTGTTAATGAACTTTGACAGATACTAATTCATCGTTTAACAGGTGTAAATCATGTATTTATATATTTTTACTAAAGTTGGAGAAGCATAGATATGTAAACTAGAAATACACCTAAACATAATAAATCTCAATTCATTGAAAACTTTAAAAGAAACATATAATTATTCCTTTTTCGATAATTACTGGGTAGTTTAAAAAATAAAGAACCGTAAAATTAAAGAAAAAAAAATCCAAGAAATCCGCCAAATTTTTCTTTAATCCTTACCTTAGAAATTTCGGCATTATGCGCGTCAGGGTTTGAGGCAATTATATGTCGTCGTTGTAGCTGTGACCAGACCATAAACGCGTTCATGGGTCGCTTTATATGGTTCGGGGGATGCTTCTTAGTCTGAAACAATTTATTTATTGAAGAAAGAAAGCTCTGAATTCTAGAAATTTAGCAAGAATTCGGAAATATCAATTTTGAGGGTATAGCCTCGGTTTCAATTTTAGGTTAATATTTTCAACAATCTTGAAAAATTAAGTCATAAAGTTTCTATCTGTGTAAGCATCATGTACTCTGGGTAATGACCGGGTACTGAATACCCCCCTTGTAAGCATCATGTACTCTGGGTAATGACCGGGTACTGAATACCCCCCTTGTAAGCATCATGTACTCTGGGTAATGACCGGGTACTGAATACCCCCCTTGTAAGCATCATGTACTCTGGGTAATGACAGGGTACTGAATACCCCCCTTTCAGAACGGAAATGCCTATGAACTCAGTAATTTATAAGAAACACTACAGATATGTACTTTCTTTCAGTTTCGAGGTTGCGCGATTTTAAAACTAAATTCTTCCTCATTTTGATCACATTTTATAGATAAAATTGAGCTATTTAAAGCATATTGCATGATGTCGAACTAAGCTACACTGGGACCAAAAAAACTGCGAAATAAAAAGACTACTGTTAGAGTTATAATTTGAAATAGCCCAATTAATGGACATGAAACATAACAATAATAAGTTGATTTTTAAACGACATCAAATACACAATAGATTTCTAAAGTTTTGTTTTCCTATTCTACTGTTTATGAATCCCCAAGTACTAAACAATTTAGTTTAAAATTCAATATTCATACATTATTGAAAACTAGGAAAACTAGGTAAAACATTTTTATAGTTAAACGAAGTAATTGTTTGAAACTAGTTAACTATTAACATACAAATAAAAATGCAGTGAATGTTAAACTGCTTTTTTACAATTTCTCTGAAATGTATTAAAAAATGTATATGCATGAAACAATTTGAACAATAACTTAATTAGTGAGCTGCTCTGATAGGGTTTAGTGAAATCACTTGATTATAAGACAAATCTGTTTAAAATCTGTTTTCTTTTATTCATTAAAGGATAGTTTAGATAATGAAATAGTTTAGATAATAGGAAAGTGAAGCAGACCCAGTTTGGAGAATAGGATAATGTATCTTATCTAGTTTTGAGAATAGGAAAGTGTAGCAGATCCAGTTTTGAGAATAGGATAGTGTATCTTATCCAGTTTTGATAATAGGAAAGTGAAGCAGATCCAGTTTTGAGAATAGGATAGTGTATCTTATCCAGTTTTTAGAATAGGATAGTGTAGCAGACCCAGTTTTGATAAAACGATAGTGTAGCAGACTCAATTTTGAGAATGGGAAAGTGTAGCAGACTCAATTTTGAGAATGGGAAAGTGTAGCAGACCCAGTTTTCAAAAGAGGACATTGTATCTTATCCAGTTTTTAGAATAGGTATAGTGTTGCAGATCCAGTTTTGAGAAAACGATAGAGTAGCAGACCCAGTTTTCAGAATAGAAAAGCTTAGCAGACCCAGTTTCCAAATGAAAGTGTGTTACCCTGAAACTTCAAAGACTAATCCTATATAAAACCCTTGGGAATGTATATTGTTGATCAGCCCTGGGGAGTATAAATGGGGGGTATCTGCAGGGGGGTATGTGTATAAATGGGGGGGGGGAGGGTATGTGTATATAAGTATATATAAAAGCATGGGAAAAATATGAGGTAGTAATGTGGAATTTTGTAAATACAAACATTTGCTCTAGAATTCAAACATTTTTTCAGTTTATTTATAAGAATTTTCAGAACATAATTTCACCATTGCATTAGGGCATGGGTATATATCAAGATTTAAAATTTATTTGATGTTGATGACCTTTTTCAGACAAAAGTTATTAAAATCAACAAAAAACTAAATTTCAAAATCTGTAAGATGAAAAATCAGGTTGTGAGGCGAAGAGAAGGGGGTGTTCAAAAGTACCCTAGCTAAATATTTTATAATCTGAAAATTTATTTTTGCAAAAAGAAAACTGTTGCAAAAAACAAAGTTTCATGACGAAAAAGAAATTGATTACTCGCATAAAGCCTGTAATTCTCTAATCCCCAAATCATTGCAAACTCATATACTGTGTAAACCTTTGATAAACTTTAACTTTAAATTTAGTGGAATCTAGCTAGCTAGACTCGGAAATATCAAAGATCTATGACATCAGGTTTCAAGGATATCAGGATTAGAAATTTAGATTTCAGGAAGATTCCTTTGCTGATATGGTTGAGAATAAACAAATGTACCTTGGTTGCATCCGAGTATGGAGTATGGGATGAGGCAGACACTGAATGTGAAGGAAGGGTTCGGAGATCTATCTGCAACATGGTTCAAGCCGTTTTGTTCTAGGTTCAGCTCCGTCGTGCTCCGGGTCTGAATTCAAACTGACGGGACTTCAACTGTGCCACTGTTGCTAAAGTCTCTGACGCAGCGTACGCCGGTGACAGCAATATTGCGTATTGCGTACTCTACGGGAAAGCCGGTATTAGGGGGAGAGAGAGTGGGAGGGGGGATTCTCTCGAAACTGGGTGAAATACTGTACCTCGATAAATCTACTCTAACCGTGTTGCGCGGCGTAGAACACGGTTAAGGTATGGGAGAGGATCCCCGAGGCCTAAACTAGAACACGTGCTGGTAGTTAAGGGCTTGAAGGGCCCGGAACTTGAACAATATTGGGCCAATGGACCACACCGACCATAACGGGACGGGACACCCTCCCCCCTACTCGTCCAAGGGGGGGGAAGGTTTTTTCTTTATTCTGTATGATGACTAATATCCATGTATTAGCTAGGTAGATCAGGGACGGGGAGTTTTCCTTAATAAGATTTTAAAGAGTAGTTAATGTCTCTCAAATAGCGAGAGATTTTCGCCGTTTAAAAAAACAATGTACAATGTTTTCTTGGATAAAGGATAAAGTTTGTTATTGATAACAAGACCTTACTATTGATAACAAGACCTTATTATTGATAACAAGACCTTGTTTGTTAGATCACATTTGTAAACACAACTCTTGTAAGTTATTGGTTACTATTGACCAAATGACCCTCTGGACATTTAAAGATTTGCATTCCCTGTTCGGGCTGTTAATGTTCACAACACCGCCGCTGGCCCGTGGCCGTAGCTTGGGGGAGGGGGCAAAGAGGCACATTCATCCTTTTCCCTAGAAAAGGAGGAATGTGCCTCTTGTAAAAAACAAAAATAAGACATCATAAACAGTAAAATTCTCTGTATCTCTGTAGTCCCACAACTACTTGCTTCTAAACCTGTACCTCTGTATCCCTGTACCTATGTACCCCTGCACTTCTGTATCCCTGTACCTCTGTATCCCTATACCTCTGTACCCGGCCCTGTACCTCTGTATCTCTGTACCTCTGTATTCCTGTACCTCTGTACTCCTGTACCTCCGTACCCCTGTACCTCTGTATCCCTGTACCTCTGTATCCCTGTACCTCTGTATCCTAGTATCTCTGTAACCCTGTATCCCTGTATACCCGAAGTCCTTCGTGTCCTTATCCCAAACCGTTGTATCCTTGTAACCGGCCCTGCATCCCTGTATCCCTTTATCACTGTATCCCTAAAAATCCTTTATACCTGTATTTCCAAATCTCTTTGCATCTATGTAATCCTGTATCTTTGTATCCTTGTAATCCTTTATCTCATGTAATCCTGTATCTCTGTATCTCTGTATCTCATGTAATCCTGTATCTCTGTATCCTTGTAACCCTGCATCCCTGTATCCCTGTAGTCCTACGTGTCTCTTTGATTCTCTATCTCTGTATCTCTATATTCCTGTATCCTCGAAATTATTTATACCTGTATTCCTTTTACTTCTATTCTATGCATCTCAGTAATCCTGTATCTCTCTATCCTCTACATACCTCTAATCCTGTATATTTGTATCTCTGTAGTCCTACATGCAGCTGATCCTGTATCTCTGTATCCTTGTAACCCTGTATTCCTGTATCCCTGTATCCCTTTATCCCAGTATCTCTGTATCCCTGTATTCATGTATTCCTGTATCCCTGTAAATCCCTGTATCCCTGTATCCGTATCCCTGTATCTCTGTATCCCTGTATCTCTGTATCCCTGTACCTCTGTATCCCTGTACCTCTGTATCCCTGTACCTCTGTATCCCTGTACCTCTGTATCCTAGTATCTCTGTAACCCTGTATCCCTGTATACCCGAAGTCCTTCGTGTCCTTATCCCAATCTATGTAATCCTGTATCTTTGTATCCTTGTAATCCTTTATCTCATGTAATCCTGTATCTCTGTATCTCTGTATCTCATGTAATCCTGTATCCCTGTATCCCTTTATCCCTGTATCTCTGTATCCCTGTATTCCTGTATTCCTGTATCCCTGTAAATCCCTGTATCCCTGTATCCGTATCCCTGTATCTCTGTATCCCTGTATCTCTGTATCCCTGTACCTCTGTATCCCTTCATATCACCTCCAATAACCCACATTCTGTGAAATATTTGAATATATATGAGTATAGAAGTCTAATGTTGGTATAATCAATATTGATTATTACAATATTTAATATTATATTTAGGTAATTGTCACGTGACAGGTTAGTTTGATGACCTAATTATTTTTTATTATTTCTCCCACGGTCCAGCAGACCCAGTTTTAGGGGCGTACACAGAAATTTTTCCAGGAAAGAAGACGCTTAAATTTCGTTAACTAGGAAGGCATCTCCTCTAGAGACTAGGTAGAGGGGGGGACAGGCATCTCCTTTAGGAACTAGTGAGGGGGGGACAGACTCCTCCTCTAGAGACTAGTGAGGGGGGACAGGACCCTTCTCTAAGGACTAGTTAGGAGGGGGGGAAGGCCCCTCCTCTAGGGACTAGGAGGGGGGAACAGGCCCCTCCCTAAGGACTAGGGTGGGGACAGGCCCCTCCTCTTGATCATTTATCAGGGTTGAATACAATATCTTCTGACTGAGAACAGATGTGAGGACAACACTACCCTGACACTACTCCTCTATCTCCTGCTACTACTACCACCAGGGGCAATTATACTTCACTAACTTTATCAAAATATTTAAACCTAGTTTTAAAATAGATAAAAATGGAACCTTAATAACCTCTAATAGGGACATGGAGGACCTAAACTTCGTCCCTTAAACCTAAACCCCGTTTATCAGACAAAATGTTTCTCTAATTCTGTGAATTGACCAAGATGATTTGAATTTTTTTAATGATTATCAACTCAGCTGTTGAGTAGAGGGGAGGGGGAAGGGATGATCATTGTAATCAAGGCTTTATAGAATAGAAATTTTCACCAACAGTGTGTACAAAGATATGTAAACTCAGGACCAATTTAAAAGTTTCATGGCTAATTGGTTTAATATTTCAAACTATGAATTCCGGGACCGAATTGAACAAATTTGAGCTACGTCGCTGAACTGCCAATTCAAATTTAATAAATTTGAGCTACGTCGCTGAACTGCCGGTTCAAATTTAATAAATTTGAGCTACGTCGCTAAATTGCCGGTTCAAATTTAATAAATTTGAGCTACGTCGCTGAAATACCAGTTCAAATTTAATAAATTTGAGCTACGTCGCTGAAATGCCGGTTCAAATTTTAACCATCGATTCGAAGTAGATGCAAGTATTCAGTTTATATTAATCATATACACATTATGATTTAAAATTATGGTAAAATGTATAGTATCTTACTTAGACATCCCTAGGGGAGGGTTAAAAGTGTGAGGGGGGGGGGCATATCGCCTATAGCAAAGGAAAATGGATAGGGTGAAAAAATCAAATAATGATAAAAATTGGTGGTTTCACACTTAGCAGGTGCCAAGCAGAAGTTTTTTGTTAAAGGATAACACCCCCACCCCTCCCTCCCCTTTTTCACCATACCCCTCCCTCCATTCCCCTAAGCTACATGTCACCCTCCTTATCGTCCTATTTCACCTCTATCCCCCCCCCCATTTTTTCACCACATGTTCGAAAACTAATTTTGTCCAAAATTCTGTTTTTCTTACAATTTCTCTGCTTATTGCAAATATTTCAGCGATAGATATTTTGGATCTTATTATAATATTGAAATATGCGCTGAAAGTGAATCAATCAAGTTTTGGGAAATGAAAACGTTGGAAAATCAATGAAAAAAACTTTCAGCGACGATCTTTTTCTTAGTTTTTTAAAAAGTCACAATTAAAGTTAGCTTAAAAAACATTAAAAAAAGTTCCTGTAGTTTTGGATTTACATAAACCTATCAGATTACATTTAAGCAATTATAAACATTTCTGTTCTTCTCTATAACTCTTCAATAAAAAAGAGTCTTAATTGAAAACATATAAGATATCAATTTTATATGCAATATACTTTAGTTTAAAGTGCTCGAAAAAGCATTTAATTATTAATTTTTATGCTGAGATAGTCGTCCCACCTAAAATTTGGATAAGTACCAGAGAAAAAACTAAAAAAAATTTAAAAATTATAAATTAACATCTATCCATTCTACATTTATAAGAAGTAGTGTTAGGTATAAAGATAGTAAGATAAATGAGAAAAGGGGCGGACCTAAACAAGATAACGAGAAATAAAGAAAATGTAATTTGACTGAAATATTGTTTGTTTCACATTCTCCCCCCCTCCTCACTCCTATCCCCGCCCCTTTCCTTCCTTCCGTCCTTTCTTAGTTAAATACCTTAACAATGTTCTCCGATACAAAACTGATTTATCTATAATTAAATGTCGTGAGTATCTCAAACTCAATAAAAAAGTTCTCTGAGTGTGCCGGAGCCGGAGTAAAAAGTTCCCCGGTAACGATGGAAGGATAATTTTTCAGGTTTTTGTCAGAGACAAGAACATTCTGATTAGTAAGCTCCGTCGAGTAGAGGTGAGGTTGAGAGGATCAGTTTCATATTAATTCACTCCATCCGAATTATGGATGTTGGGCAATTATACAAAGATAGCAGGTGAGAAGAGGGGGGGGGGGTGTACTCACATCTAAATAAAGTAAATTAATTACACGTAACATTGAAATCTTATATATTTTAAATCATAACTCATCTAATTAAATAGATATTGAGTAGAACAAAAATGTTTTGAATTTTTTGAATTACTAATATATAACCGGATAATTTTGCTGCTATGCTCATATTTGTGGGTAAAATGAAACCTAGAGGAGCTAGGAGGTTCAATGCCGTAACACTGATGTCGCATTTACACTGTGATTTAAAGATCTTAAGCTTTCAAGCATAAATCTATAAGAATTTTGCCAATTACTTCTTAAAAACCAAAGCTAACATCAAGTGCTTTATTGTGATAAAATTTACATGTAAAGGGCTACAGAAAAGTATTAGTGAGTTAGAACAGTATAAAATCAAAGCCCAAGGCGTTGCGACATTTCAAAGTCGACCCTGTCTTAAAAATTGATGAGGCTTTTTCTAGACAGACTGAATCTATGTACGTGTACAATTTACCTTCTCCATCTATCTGGTTTTGAAGTGCACTAAATGAAACTAAAATATATGAAAGGATAAGGAAAGAACTAAAGATTTAAGGTTCGGAATTCGGACCAAGGACGGAGAACAATATTCAGGACGAAGAATGAAGAAAAATGGATAATGGGTGAAAAATAGAATGAAATGTAAATAAAAAAATGGAGAATGGAGAAATGAGATGGAGGAGTTTTAATGATGTAAAGTCTGTAGTGTTTGATCTCTTGTCTCCAGTATTTGATCTCTATTCTCCAGTATTTGATCTCTTGTCTCCAGTATTTGATCTCTGGTCTCCAGTATTTGATCTCTTGTCTCCAGTATTTGATCTCTGGTTTCCAGTATTTGATCTCTTGTCTCCAGTATTTGATCTCTGGTCTCCAGTATATGATCTCTAGTCTCCAGTATATGATTTCTAGTCTCCAGTATATGATCTCTAGTCTCCAGTGTTAGATCTATAGTCTCCAGTATATGATCTCTAGTCTCCAGTATATGATCTTTAGTCTCCAGTATATGATCTCTAGTCTCCAGTATATGATCTCTAGTCTCCAGTATATGATCTCTAATCTGCAGTGTTTGATCTCTAGTCTGCATTGTTTGATCTCTAGTCTCCAGTAATAGATCTATAGTCTCCAGTATATGATCTCTGGTCTCCAGTGTTAAATCTATGATCTCTAGTCTCCAGTATATGATCTCTAGTCTCCAGTATATGATCTCTAGTCTCCAGAATATGATCTCTAGTCTCCAGTATATGATCTCTAGTCTGCAGTGTTTGATCTCTAGTCTGCTATGTTTGATCTCTAGTCTCCAGTAATAGATCTATAGTCTCCAGTATATGATCTCTGGTCTCCAGTGTTAGATCTATAGTCTCCAGTATATGATCTCTGGTCTCCAGTGTTAGATCTATAGTCTCCAGTATATGATCTCTAGTCTCCAGTGTTTTATCTATAGTCTCCAGTATATGATCTCTAGTCTCCAGTATATGATCTCAGTCTCCAGTGTTTGATCTCTAGTCTCCAGTGATAGATCTCCAGGTTTCTTAGCTCAAGAATTCCTCCATACATTGTTAACTCGTATACTTCCATACAAATATTAAGTTACAGAAAAAATCTCGGCAAAACTGTTATTCGTTTCGGAGCGGTTTCGGTAACCCCATTAAATCAATTTAATGATGTCTGTTCCCCTAGACAAAGATTTTACTGATATAAAACGCAGTAGTCTGAAAAAATCCGGAAATGTTTTTTTTTTCACGAAAACTTCAGGAGGGTGTAGAATGCATTTAGTTTTTTTTTAAACCAATTGTATTTTTGTTGTTACAAAGTCCCGCCTACGGAGTTTATACTAGTTTACCCGTGGGTTTTTGTTTGAAAAAATTATTTTTATTTGGTCTAGAATTCACTGAGAGCCTTTACACCGTCGACGGATTAACACTTTTTATGCAAAACTTTTTAAAGAAAATATGCTGAATTTAATATAAAAGAGATTTACATTTGTAAATTTTTGTCGGCCGTCGCAGATTTAAAGTGTTTTTAGCGTTAATTTGAGTGTTTAGTAAAGAAGTCAAAACCTATGGGAACAATGCGAAATAAATAGGTCGAAAGGGGGAGAGAAGGGTGAGGGGAGGGGGGGGGGGTCGAGAAAGGGGGGTCGAGAGAAGGGGTCGAGAGAGTGGGAATGGATATAAATTGGATTATAAAGTTATAGAGATATATTTTTTTCAAAGTGCAATGGATAAAAAGAATTAAAGAAAAACTACACGGAATTATTTTATTAACATTTTTTATCAGATTAGTTAGACACTGGTATGTAGCATGCATAATTCAAGTTTAGGTTTCATGTCAAAAGTTTTCTTCAGTAAAAGTTTATATTCAGAAAAATTTGGAAAAGAATTTTTGATTTTAAGACGTCTGCATAATCCCCCCCCTCTATTTATTATTGTGATACAAATCTAATACGTTTTGGAAAGGCCCTTGGACCCTACTTCAATAATCTGTAAAAAATGGCAATGTTAAAAAATCAAAATATTCATTTCGAAATCTTGTTAAAAATTAAAAAAAATTGCGCAAATTACAACATATTACACATTTTTGAAAAGCCCTTAACCCAACAAATTCAAAAACATTTGCAAAATTTTAAAACCTATATGTGTAATCAAGAAAAACTGAAAATGTGCAAATTCCCTGTAAAGGCGTCTGTACAAAAATCTGTGCAAAATTTCTTTGCAAAAAGTGTTCAATCTGTTTGCTTTTGTTATAGGTTTCCAAAGAGATATAAAATGTTAAAATCCAAAAATTGGAAGTAGTTCTAAATATAGATTTAGTCTGGTATATGTAAAATAAGGCATTTAGTCAGTATGCCTGAGGACTCAGGAAGTAGGTATAAAAGACCAGCTTTTAGTCTTAAGTGAGGGGCATGAGTAAGTTAGAAAAGCCAGAAAATTTGAGCTTCCTAGCTCAAATAATTTTTGAGTTATCGCAAAGTAACGATAGGCCAAAAAGCGTGAATACAAAATTTAAAGTCAGTGTTCGCGAAAGTGAAAAGATATTTCATTGAGCCCATTTCTAATGTTCCTCATATTAATACAGTTTTATGCACTCGTTTTGTACAATTTGTGACCAATTTATCAAATTGTCATAAGCTATGTATTCGAATTTTAGTAGATCTAAGTAAACAGGATTTAAGAACTGTTCTATGTAAAAATCTTGAATCTATTTCACAAGATTGTAATGTACAATCTAGAAATCTAAACAAATTTTGCGTGAAACAAAATATGATATACAATCATATTCCTTTAGACCAAGAATGGAAATTACCCATTCTTCATGAATTACTTAAAGTTAAAGAAGATAATTTGTTCTAAACAACTTTGATGATAATGAGATCGCAACCATGATCAACTTTGTATGTTCCGACTAGAAACTATATTTATATATTATACTTTATTCTTGTTTTTGTCTTATCATATTGTACCATTTTACCTTTGTGTACGAAATAAATCTATAAAATAAAAAAAAAACTCTGCTCTGATTTTACTTCTATCTGTTGCGTCTATAAGGAGAAAATGAAACGCAAAATACCCAAGAGCGTAGAGCAATATAAATTCACTTAGTTGCGTTATTCCAATCAAACCGTTAATAATTATAATTCAGTGAAATTTAGAGACCTCCACATACCACATCTTTTCTACATCTATTAGAGCCCTCCACATACCACATCTATTCTACATCTATTAGAGTCCTCCACATACCACATCTATTCTACATCTATTAGAGCCCTCCACATACCACATCTATTCTACATCTATGAGAGCCCTCCACATACCACATCTATTCTACATCTATTAGAGCCCTCCACATACCACATCTATTCTACATCTATTAGAGCCCTCCACATATCACATCTATTCAACATTTATTAGAGCCCTCCACATACCACATCTATTCTACAACTATTAGAGCCCTCCACATACCACATCTATTCTACATCCAAGTCACATTTTCCTAATTTCCTCATCCGAGGATCCTAGAAATGCTTATATTGTATATTTATTTTCTACTATGCTGAATTCTTGAGTTTGTTCTAAACCTAAAGTCGTTTTCAAAAGTCCGGCATCGAAAATAAGTTTCGACATAAGTGTTATTTTCACATCAAAACTCGAAGAAAACTGAATTTTTTTAACATGAAAATGAAATTACTTTTGCCAACATAGGGGACCATTTTCACGATGTAAAATTAATTGTCTAAACATTAAAATCATTTTCCCCAAATAAGCTCAAAAGATTTTTTTTTTCGATAAAATTTAGGATATAATATAAATTTTCTACAGCTAAAAAATAATATTAGACATTCTAGGCTAGACATTTCTAAAATTAGGAGTAAAAAATAGAATGAAATGTTAAGACATTGATTTTAAACCTTCAATACATAAAACCATTTTCACGATTTACAAAAATATTCAATTTATGTCCTAAAACGAGATCAGATAATTAAAAAATGGCTCGGATGAAAAATTATGTGGATCGCATGCTTAACTAATGCAGCTCATTCCCTCCTCCAGTAGAGTTTTATTATTTCTAAAATTCTCTCTTTTCTTCCTTGAACATATATTTAATATATTGCAGTTTTCAATTATCTGTTAATCAATGTATCTATCTATCTGCATCTTTATCTAGGTATCTATATCTAGTATATGTAAGAGTATCCCTGAACAAAGAACGGATATGAACTGTAGGATACCTGCCCCCCTGCTCTAACCTGCTACCGGAGAAATGATTCTCATCTTCATTTCGTAAGAAATTAGGTAGAACAGCTCAGAGCAGTCAAATACATTTTTATTCAAATCATGACATGACCTCCTTAAGCCTTTTTTCTAGATTGATATATAGATAGATAGATAGATAGATAGATAGATAGATAGATAGATAGATAGATAGATAGATAGATAGATTAGATAGATAGATAGATAGATAGATAGATAGATAGATAGATAGATAGATAGATAGATAGATAGATAGATAGATAGATAGATAGATAGATTAGCGACCGATGACTCTGTTTCTCATAGGAGAAAATGTACCATTCTTGAATGAAGTTACATCTCTCGAAGTTTCTCAACATACAAACATGACAACATACATCCTGACATAAATTCAAACATAAACAATAAACATACATCATACATTTATACTCCCACGCTATGCTTTGTCATATATAAGTGGAACTACCCGGCGTTGCCCGTATGGAACCTCTGAAATCGTTCAACACTCCATTACAACATAATAACCTCCTATGCCGAACATCTGAGGGATTTGGTAGACTTTAGGCAATCGTACATACACATCAGCCTTAGCTGAGGTTTCAGTGCGTACTGCAGTGATCTGTGCAGTACGCTGACCGTAAGATAAGTGGATTTTGGCGCAGAGTGACATACTTCTAACCATAGAGAATAGAATATATATTAGAGTGGAATTTAAAGAATCTCTCGGTATGAATTTTTTCAGTCCCTTTCAGCCTGAAAGGGAGTTCAAATCATGCAAATGTTCACAAATTATATGCAGTAGAGTACATTAATACTAAACTATTCATTTCAATTTCGAATTTTTTAAAGCTATTAAATAAACTTTATAATGAATTAGGTGATTAAAAAACATCAATTGATTTATAGTTATAACGGAAAATCATCGTTTGTAAAGTGGAAGGCATAGAGTCTATGTGAAATGATCATTTGTCAATTATGAAACCAGCCTATTTCATAATTTGGTTTTCTTTTAACTTTAATTTTAGATTTTCTATAAAATGATATTCCAGGGCCCAAAAGGTTATATAGCATAAATATGTGAAGTACACCTGCAGTATGGAAACAGTACAACAAAATGGCCGTTTTACACTTTTTTCTAGTAAATTCTCCTCTAATATATATTCTATTATCTTTGCTTCTAACCTTATACAACTTTTCTTACGCGATAATAAATTGAACTCGATGTTTTGGAGTTTATATTTCTTTTTCAGATGTTTTGAGTTTATATTTCTTTTTCAGATGTTTTGGAGTTTATATATCGTTTTAAAATGTTTTGGAGTTTATATATCGTTTTCAGATGTTTAGGAGTTTATATTTCTTTTTCAGATGTTTTGGAGTTTATATATCGTTTTCAAATGTTTTGGAGTTTATATTTATTTTTCAGATGTTTTGGAGTTTATATATCGTTTTCAAATGTTTTGGAGTTTTTCAGATGTTTTGGAGTTTATATATCGTTTTCAAATGTTTTGGAGTTTATATTTCGTTTTCAGATGTTTTGGAGTTTAAATTTCGTTTTCAGGTGTTTTGGAGTTTATATATCGTTTTCAGGTGTTTCGGAGTTTATATTTCTTTTTCAGATGTTTTGGAGTTTAAATATCATTTTCAGATGTTTTGGAGTTTATATTTCGTTTTCAGATGTTTTGGAGTTTATATTTCTTTTTCAGATGTTTTGGAGTTTTAATATCATTTTCAGATGTTTTGGAGTTTATATTTCGTTTTCAGATGTTTTGGAGTTTATATAATATCATTTTCAGATGTTTTGGAGTTTATATTTCGTTTTCAGATGTTTTGGAGTTTATATTTCTTTTTCAGATGTTTTGGAGTTTATACATCATTTTCAGATATTCTGGAGTTTATATATCGTTTTCAGATGTTTTGGAGTTTAAATATCATTTTCAGATGTCTTGGAGTTTATATATCGTTTCCAGATGTTTTGGAGTTTATATATCGTTTTCTGATGTTTTGGAGTTTATATATCGTTTTCAGATGTTTTGGAGTTTATATATCGTTTTCAGATGTTTTGGAGTTTATATATCGTTTCCAGATGTTTTGGAGTTTATATATCGTTTTAAGATCGACAACAATGTAGTAACAAAAATAGCAAGATGGAAACAATAGCATTCACTAAAAGTTATTATATGTTAATATATTCTGAGTCCGAATTTAATAAATTTGAGCCGCGTCTCAATTTCGCCAAAACCCGGTTTCAATTGAGCGCCGGCTTAAATCTTGAAAGATTCAATACATTTTTAGTGGAACCAACTATATTTACGTCTCGTCTCAAATTTAAGCCGAGGCTCAAAGTCTTTAAATTCGGCCTCTGCATATGTTTAAGAGTAGATTTATAATGGTATGCACTGACTACAGGGAAAAGGTAAAGTAGATGAATTTTCAACAGAAAGTCTATAGAATAAATATAAAAATGGAACAGTAAGGAATGAATTTGATTGATGTGTGTGTAGAATTGTTTAGTATTCTTGAATGGTTAAATTCAAGAATAAAATATCCCGGACCTAACTAACCAGAAAATGGTCAGAATAATTCCCCTCGTTCAACCCCTTCCAACCTAACAATAATATATTCACGGACTCATATTCTGCAATACTAATATGTACACTGAGAGATCTTGGAGAACTAGGATAACTGAGAGAACTAGGAGAATTAGGATAACTAGGAGGTCTGAGAGAATTGAGACAACTAGGAGAAGCAGGAGAACTAGGAGAATTGAGAGAACTGAGACAACTAGGAGAACCAGGAGATTTAGGAGAACTTAGAGAACTGAGACAACTAGGAGAACTAGGAGAACTGGTAGAACAGGGAGATCTAGAAAAACTGGAAGAACTAGGAGAATTAAAAGAGAACTAAGGGAACTAGAGGATCTACAGAAATTAGAGAAACTAGAGGAACTAGGAGAACTAGGAGAACTAGGAGAACTACGAGAACTATGAAAACTAGAAGAACTAGGAGAACTAGGAGAACTGTGAGAACTAGGAGAAGTAGAAGAACTAGGAGAAGTAGAAGAACTAGAAGTACAAGGAGAACTAGAGGGACTAATGAAACTAGGGTAACTAGAGGAACTATGAGAACTAGAAGAACTAAGAGAACAAGGAGAACTAGAAGAACTAGAAAGACCAGGAGAACTAGGAGAACTAGGAGAACTAGGAGAACTAGAAGAACTAGGAGAACTAGAAAAACTACGAGAACTAAAAGAAACAGAAGAATCAGGAGACGAAGGAGAACAGGAGAACAAGGAAAGCTTAAAAAACTAGGAAAACTACAAGACCAGGTGACATAATACATCTGCGAGAACTACGAGAACTAAGAGAATTGGGAGCACTAGGAAAACTAGGAGAACTAGAAGAACTGGTAAAACCAGAAGAACTACGATAACTACGAGAACTAGAAGAACTAGGAGAACTACAAGAACTCTGTATCCACATGCTCACGGAGTATTATATACAACTGCTCCTAGAGATCTGTATCCACCTGCTCCTAAAGCTCTGTATCCGCCTGATCCCGGAGTATTGAATAAACCTACTCCTAGAGTTTTGTATCTGCCTGCTCCCGGAGTATTGTATAAACCTGGTCTAAACTCTGGGAACTAAACTAATCTATTGAAACCGTATAATTAGCGGAAAAATCTTCTCATGGACTAAATGTGAGAGGATGCACACATACGTTGGAGCAAGGAAAATAGGGAATAGGTGTTTTCCCAGAAAATATTTTGCCCCCCCCCCCACCATGTCCCCTATACTTGCATTTTACCCCTAAAAGCTTGGTGAAAAACTTTAAGATCTATATATTACATCTAGGTCCTAGCCGTAGCTGTAGTTACAAAGTTTATGAGTTATTTAAGAGGACTTTAACTGAGACTTAATACGGAAAATACAAATAAATCTACAATATAGAAGACGAAAATGACAACAAAAAAACAATGGCAAGGCAAGAGGGTAATGGGGGGCTTAAAAGGGGAAAGGGTTCGTTTCATGTCCTAGCATTCAATAGTGGGATGAACTAGAGAGGGTTAAAGAGCAGCCCAAAAGAAAGATTATAGAAAGGGAGGGATCCAGGGGGAGGGCAGGGGGGCCAGGGGGATTGATGAAAGAAAATTAAAACAGGGATCAATGGGTTAAAAGGGGGTATTGAATCTGCTAATGAATATTTATATGGGAAAAGGACAGGCCTTTTGTTTTATAAAGCCTTTTCACCCCCACACCCTCTCCCCCCCCCTTCCCACTATCCTCCCCTTTTCCTTTTGAATTTTAAAAGCATTTTTGCCAATTTTGTTACTGTGCTGTAAATATATGCAATCAGGATGAAAAAAGATGCAAATTGGTCCCACAACGTTCATCTGTTCATTTTCAAGCCAGTCACCGCTATCTGAAATCTAGTATCTAGTATCTCTACTTCAAAATATAAGTTTTCGGAAACTAACTTGGAAACATTTATAACAAAGATAGAGCTAAGTGGCACACTTACTAAAATGCATTTTAGTTCACGAGTGGAGGGATTTATCAGACAATAATTAATAGTTAGATTGTGTCGGACTGAAAAGTAATTTGCTTCAACCCTCCATTTACGAGAAAAGAGCTTAAAAAATCATTAATATCATTTTTGACGCACATATTTTGCGTAAAATTGATATCAGATTTCAGATGGCATTTTAAAGTTTTCCTAATATTCACCACAAACTCTACAACCCCCCCCCCCCTCCAATTTTTCAAATATTTAAGACACATTATGATAAACAAAAAAGGGGGGATGTTTATGTTGAATAAAATGGTGCCCGTAAAAGAAAATGTTTTTAAAAATAGTTGCAATGTTAGATTTGAACTTGAAATTCTTTATCTTAATAAATCCTAAAATCAAGAATAGTAATTCCCCCGGAATAATTCCCCCTCCTCCTTCGTTGGCAACATTCCCCTATGACGCTTTGTGACGCCCCCTCCCCCCACCCCTCCTCTTTATTGTCACGGTAGACCCAGTTTAAAGTATTCTACTAGTGTTCCTCTCCAACATTATTAGGTTCTCAACATGCTCCTAGCTCTCCAACATTATTAGGATCTCAACCTGTTCCAAGCTCTCTCAAACAATACTAGGTTTCAACCTGTTCCTTGCTCTCAAACAATACCAGGTTTCAACCTGCTCCTAGCTCTCAAACAATACTAGGTTTCAACCTGTTCCTAGCTCTCAAACAATACTAGGTTTCAACCTGCTCCTAGCTCTCTCAAACAATACTAGGTTTCAACCTGTTCCTTGCTCTCAAACAATACCAGGTTTCAACCTGCTCCTAGCTCTCAAACAATACTAGGTTTCAACCTGTTCCTAGCTCTCAAACAATACTAGGTTTCAACCTGCTCCTAGCTCTCAAACAATACTAGGTTTCAACCTGTTCCAAGCTCTCTCAAACAATACTAGGTTTCAACTTGTTGCTAGCTCTCAAACAATACTAGGTTTCAACCTGCTCCTAGCTCTCCAACATAATTAGGTTCTCAACCTTCCCCAAGCTCTCTCAAACAATACTCAGTTTCAACCTGCTCCTAGCTTTTAAACAATACTAGGTTTCAACCTGCTTCAAGCTCTCTCAAATAATACTAGGTTTCAACCTGTTCCTAGCTCTCAAACAATACTAGGTTTTAACCTGCTCCTAGCTCTCAAACAATACTAGGTTTCAACCTGCTCCTAGCCCTCAAACAATACTAGGTTTCAACCTGCTCCTAGCTTTTAAACAATACTAGGTTTCAACCTGCTCCAAGCTGACTCAAACAATACTAGGTTTCAACCATATCCTAGCTTTCAAACAATAATTGGTTTTAACCTGCTTCTAGCTCTCAAACATTATTAAGTTCTCAATTTGCTCCAAGCTCTCTCAAACAATACTAGTTTTCAACCTGCTTCTAGTTCTCAAGTAATACTAAATTTCAACCTGCTCATAGCTCTCAAACAAAACTGGGTTTCAACCTTGTCCTAGCTCTCAAACAATACTAGGTTTCGACCTGCTCCTAGCTCTCAAACAATACTAGGTTTCAACCTGCTCCTAGCTCTCAAAAAATACTAGGTTTAACCTCCTCCAAGCTCTCAATCAATATTAGATTCTCAATCTGCTCCTAGCTCTCAAACAATAATGGTTTCAACCTGCTCCTAGCTCTGAAACAATACTAGGTTTCAAACTGCTCCGAGCTCTCTCAAACAATACTAGGTTTCAACCTTCTCATGGCTCTTAAACAATACTAAGTTGCAACCTGCTCCAAGATCTCAAACAATACAAAGTTTCAACCAGCTCCTAGCTCTCAAACAATAATAGAATCTCAACCCTGTTCCGAGCTTTCCGACAATACTAGGTCCTCAATTTGCTTCTTGCTCGTCAGGAATACTAGACTCTCAACTTACTCTTAGCTCTGCAACATTATTAGCTTCACAACCTGCTCCTGGCTCTCACAAACAATACTAGGTTTCAACCTGCTCCTAGCTCTCAAAAAATACTAGGTTTCAACCTGTTCATGGCTCATTAACAATACTAAGTTGCAACCTGCTCCGAGATCTCAAACAATACTAAGTGTCCACCTGCTCCTACCTCTCAAACAATACTAGATTTTCAACCTGGACCTAGACCTCCAACAATACTCTCAACCCAGCTCCTCTCCATACCTACTCCTCACCAACAATACCATCAACCCAGCTCCTCTTCAACAGTACTATCAACCCTGCTCCTCTCCAACAATACTATCAACCCTGCATCTCTCCAACAATACTCTCAACCCTGCTCCTCTCCAACAATACTCTCAACCCTGCTCCTTTCCAACAATACTCTCAACCCTGCTCCTCTCCAACAATGCTATCAACCCTGCTTCTCTCCAACAATACTCTCAACCCTGCTTCTCTCCAACAATACTTTCAACCCTGCTTCTCTCCAACGATACTATCAACCCTGCTCCTCTCCCACAATACTCTCAACCCTGCTACTCTCCAACAATACTCTCAACCCTGCTTCTCTCCAACAATACTATCAACCCTGCTTCTCTCCAACAATACTCTCAACCCTGCTTCTCTCCAACAATACTCTCAACCCTGCTCCTCTCCAACAATACTCTCAACCCTGCTCCTCTCCAACAATACTCTCAACCCTGCACCTTTCCAACAATACTATCAACCCTGCTTCTCTCAAACAATACTCTCAACCCTGCTCCTCTCCAACAATACCATCAACCCAGCTCCTCTTCAACAATACTATCAACCCTGCTCCTCTCCAACAATACTATCAACCCTGCTTCTCTCCAACAATACTTTCAACCCTGCTCCTGTCCAACAATACTCTCCACTCTGCTCCTCTCCAACAATACTCTCAACTCTGCTCCTCTCCAACAATACTCTCAACTCTGCTCCTCTCCAACAATACTCTCAACTCTGCTCCTCTCCAACAATACTCTCAACCCTGCTCCTCTCCAACAATACTCTCAACTCTACTCCTCTCCAACAATACTCTCAACTCTGCTCCTCTCCAACAATAGTAGACTCTTAATCTCAACTTTGATAAACTTTTGACATTTGGGTATCCCATTATTGTCTTCACCTATGTATCTAACATATCTTTTCGTTTTTGATCATATATTTGAATACCGTTATATTAAACAGTGCGTAATACGCATATTATGATAAATTTAATGTGTCTCTATTCTCTCTCTATAGATATATGACAACACTACTCGTAAAGTGCTAAAGATCTTTATCAATCTCCGGTAATGTATAGTAAAAAATAAAATGAAGATAAAAGGAAATATTAAAAGCATCTACCCTGATAGATAGATATTTTCAAGGTGTTTTAGATGTATAGTGGGGGGATAGAGTTTGTGTACATATTAGACTGAGACATGTCAGGACTTCTGGGAATTAGCTTTTTTTAAAGGAAACAATAACAAAGATTGTAAACATAGCCATAGGACAGTAGTTTAAAATTATAATTTACAAACTGTTGTATTATCATTATTATTATTATCATATATCTACATTAATCCTAAAACGTCAAAGTAAAATGTGCAACCCCCCCCCCCTTACATCATACACACCTTAGATATTTGTAGATATCTACTTATATAGAGAACTAGATAAATAGATTTTAAGAATGGAATAATGAAACAAAGAATACAGGAAAGAGAGGAAAGATAAGGATAATAATTGATATATGTATATTTATGTATATATCTCCAACATTATTAGGATCTCAACCTGTTC
>NW_019396175.1:325063-327007 GCF_000591075.1 Eurytemora carolleeae
ACAAACAAACAAACAGACAAACAAGCCAAATTTATATATAGATTATATTTTTTGTTGCGTACTGTTTAACCCCTGTTACAAGGTACATGTGCTTTGGAATAAAGCATTAACAAGTGCAATGTGAAGCTATGGTGAGTAAAAAAGTGTGAGTTTTGGTATTGGACGCCATGGTTTTTATTTTTAAATCAGGGGGTTACACTTTTTATTAAAGCTTGTGGCCCTTAATTCTTTTTTTGCACAAAAGGTTAATTAGACGCTTGAGTTCCGCGATTAGTAGTTTTTGTTGAATAATTCTGCGAATACACATGTCGATACTAAATATGTGTCAACCCCGTTCCCTTCTCACTATACACCCCCCCTTCCCCCCTTCTCATCATACCCACCCTTTTTATTCTACCCCCCTTTCTTATTCTTAATTTTTCTCTTATTATTTTGATTAACTGCTCTCCTTGCAATCAAACAATTATCTTTTCAAAAACCTAAATTTGGGAATACATTGAATAAAAGATAATTTCTATTTAGATTCAAATTCAGCATGGTTTCAAATTAAACTTCTTATCTTTTGAGCAATGGGTTAAAAAAAAATCTTGTAGAGGAGTCAAGATGTCCTGTACTCCTTCCAGTAATTCCTTCTTAAATCACACAATATGTTAAATTAAAAGATATGTCGGCCGAACTACTAAAAAAAACTTTCTCTCCTGCACCACCCTCCTTCGGAGATAGAAATTACTCATAATTTTAACTTACAGAAGATAAAGAGTAATAAATTAAACAAAATCAACAAAATGGAGAGTAAAGTTTCATCAGCTTATCAAGAATGGAGTGTTCTGTAGTTAAAACCAAAATTATTGCTGAGAACCCGTTAAATATATTTGATGTCGATATCAAACAAATATTATTGCTGAGAACCCGTTAAATATATTTGATGTCGATATCAAACAAATATTATTGCTGAGAACCCGTTAAATATATTTGATGTCGATATCAAACAAATATTATTGCTGAGAACCCGTTAAATATATTTGATGTCGATATCAAACAAATAGTTTTACCAATAGCTTGAAATCCACTTATTGAGTGAAATGTGTACTGTATATTGTACACTTTACAATTCCTGTGTTTCAGTTTATTGGACTTCCTATTCCACAGAAGGAGAAGTTAAAATGCGACATCACTGGTCCGACTTTGTGACCTCGTAGCTCCTCTTGTTTGGATTTTACTTGTTTATTTCTCCGGTTATGTATTAGAAATTGAAAACAATTTTGTTGTTCTCAGTTATAATTGAAAACATACAAGGTTTGAATCTTACATTGAATTTACTCTAGTTTGATGTGATTAGAGTGTAAAAATATTTATATTTAGGTCGTATTCATCAAAATACTGATAGACAAAGGAAGTGAGGCAGAAAGTACCGTTAAGCAAGAATCAAATCAACAAAAATAAAAAAATGGTTTGCTAAGAATAAAAAATAAACATAAAATGGATAATAATGTGCAATAACTTGGTACTTTTAAAAAAACTTTTAAGGTTTTTGTACTTTTGATTTGAAAGGATCTGCAAAAATTTAGAAATCTTTAAATGTATCGTGTTTTACTAAAGCAGACTTGATACAGTGAGACCCACAAAACTGTGAAATAGGAAGACGATATTAAGCAATCTTTTGTGTTTTTGAAGTTTTTTTAAAGCAAATTTGTTATTAAGTGAAATGGGCCTTGAGTCTAACAGTCGTTTTCTTATTCCACAGTTTAATAAGGCTCAATGTTTATCATTGTTAAATTTATTTTGTTCTCGAAATGTTGATTATGGTTTAACTATCTCTCTCTTTCTGATATTGTGTCGTGTGTACCCGTAATGATGTTACAACAGGATTATCTGATCGGAATCAATGGATTTGAATGCTCTTTACAGGTTTTCATCTTCCAGGGGGGTGGGGGTGATATGTTG
>NW_019396175.1:328072-329520 GCF_000591075.1 Eurytemora carolleeae
TAAATGACCCCCCTCTACTCCCCTGTCCACCTACACCCTCACTCCCCACCTACAACCCCCCCTGACCACCTGAATATATATTGCAGATAGGATCTAAATAGATAGATAGATTGTTTAGATAATTCCTGTTCTACATGACCAAACATGAAAGATAGAAAGATAGATTGTCTAAAGGGACTGTCGGCGTAATATTGTCTAAAGTAACTGTCGGCGTAATATTGTCTAAAGGGACTGTCGGCGTAATATTGTCTATAGGGACTGTCGGCGTAATTTCAAGGGATTCTTATTGAAAGTAATTTGCCCGATTCACAGAGGTACCTTTCGAAACTTTATTTGAGCAAAAAATATATCATTGTTTTCCTATCTGATAATTGATCATCTTCAATTGCAATTTCTCAATAATCAGACATATATCTCTTTAAATGGAGGTTCACTTGAGATTAAGTTGACAGTCCTTTTAAGAGGATATTTTAAACTAAAACTGAAAATATAAGTAAAACTCTGTAAGCTTCAGAAGATTTAAAAATAATTGTAAATAATTCATTTTGTTGTATTTGTTCAGAGATTCATATTTTGAGCTTCATTCAGCTTTCTTTTTTGTAATTGTATCTTTTTTGGGTTGAATAGAAGAATAGAAGGATAGAAGGGGGAGAACTCTCTTTGTTGTATTCTTTATTTAACCCTCTCACTAGCACTGTTCACTGCTCAGTGCTCAGGGTCCTATGGGAGCTCATATTCAAACCAATATTGCAAACTCATTCAGTTTTAGGCCTGAACATTTACTGTTCTAACTCCTATTTAAAATTCATTTTGTTGCTCGCCACTACAAAAATGGTTTTGGTAGGACAACGAATTATTTTCCAGTGCCTCTACTGATACAGATATTTTCAAGAAAAGTACAAATTTGCACTTTATATATTATTTTTTAATATAAACAAGAAAAAATAAACGTATATTTTTTATCATAAAAGTCAAATTTTAACAAAATTTAGTCTTTGAACATGGAAACCCTAGGTTCTATTCCAATTTTGTAGAGTTTTAGACTTGTCCAGGCTGCAAACTCAATGTTAAAATCTGTAAACTCTGTTGAAAGGTTGACATTTGAGCTTATATTGAGTCTAGGAGCTGAACGGACTTGAATATATTAATAAAGGATTATATATTCTTCGTATTTTAAATTTTAAATAAAAAATATAAAAACTGTTCATATTAAGACTCTAAGGCAATTATTAAATACTAGAAATTCAAGGCGCTTCGCGCCCTTCTTTCTAGTCTTAGCGCCCGGCCATCTCCTAAATTAATTGTGAACATGTTCTCTTTGTGTACATCGTAAAACAAAACAAAAATAATTCGCGGATTTTCACAAAAAATTTCGCGGATTTTCAAAATTTTAAAAAATTTAATGACGATCGAATTTTGATGGAGACAAATATTTGAAATTTTGATGA
>NW_019396175.1:329532-336673 GCF_000591075.1 Eurytemora carolleeae
GGGGGGGGGGGGTTGCAGGATACTCATCATACTGATAGGATTATAGTTTGTATAAAAGCAAATCTGAAGGGATTAGTAACAATTTCACCTAGATAAAAGCAAATCTAAATGGATAGTAACAATTTCACCTAGATAATAGCAAATCTAAAGGGATAGTAACAATTTCACCTAGATAAAAGCAAATCTAAAGGGATGGTAACAATTTCACCTAGATAAAAATAAATCTAAAGGGATAGTAACTATTTCACCTAGATAATAGCAAATCTAAAGGGATTGTAACAATTATACTCATTCTAAGCTAATAGCTTCTGTGCAGATAGTTTTATTAATAACTAGATAGCTTCACTAATAGCTGAATTAATAGTAAAGGTAGTTATACTATTAGTTGAATTGATAAGCAGGATAGCCTTACTTAAAGTTGAATTGAGAGTTAGATAGCTTCAATATTTGTTTAGTTAATAGCTAGATAGCTTCACTTTCAGTTGATTTGAGAGCTAGATAGCTTTACTACTTGTTGAGTTGATAGCTAGATATCTATACTATTTGTTAGGCGACGAAATCAGACCGTTAATTTCAAAATAAAGAATACTATTCCAGTATTCACCTAGTCATGATTTTGCTGGTTCGGTAGTCACTCCCATAACTTCCTTCTCTATTCTATTTCTCACAGAAAAGGTACAAGATACTAGTTCCCAGTTCAATCTAAAGAAGAAAGAACCTCTTTATTTTTAGATAATTGTACTATGTAATATACTATATGCATGAACATTGGCTAGACCCAGTCCTTTTATATTTCTGGACTAAAACAAACTAACTAGAATGTAATAAGGGTCCCCCCGAACAGACCATAACCATAATGCAAAGCCCTCAAAATGTACCTTAATATGACTAGCAAAATCCTGACTAAACAGATCTATTTAAGATTCACTATTTGTTGAGTTGATACCTGGATAGCTTCACTATTGGCTGAGCTGATAGCTAGATAGATTTATTATTAGTTAAATTGATAGCTAGATAGATTCACTATTAGCTAAGCTATTAGCAAGATAGCTTCACTATTAGCCGATCTACAAGCTAGATAGCTTCACTATTAGTTAATTTAATAACTAGATAGCTTCACTATAAGATGAGCTGCTAGCTAAATAGTCTCACTTTAAGCTGAGCTGTTAGCAAGATAGCTATACTGTTGTTTGAGCTGCTTAGCTGATAGCTATATAGCTTTACTATAAATTAAATTAAGAACTAGATGGCTTTACCTAGTTGAGTTGACAGATAGATAGCTTGCTGAGCTGATATGTAGAGTGCTTCACTATTATTGCTAAGCTGATAGCTCGAAAGCTTCACTATTGGTTAATCTGATAGCTATATAGCTCCACTATTAGTTGAGCTGTTAGCTAGATAGCTTCATTTAAGCTGAGCCACTAGTTATATAGCTAGATAGTAAATTGAAAAGATGTAGGTAAAGTACTATTTATTTCTGCAGGAATTGCATGCTTCTAAAAAGGTTTCTGTCAAACCGGTCAAACTTTAGTCCCCAGACAATCCTGTATCCTGGAGTATACTGGAGAATAGAGATAGGATTCGTTCCTATATCCTGGAGAATAAACTGGAGAATAGAGATAGGATTCGTTCCTGTATCATGGAGTAGACTGGAGAATAGAGATAGGATTCATTCATGTATCCTGGATTAGACTGGAGAATAGAGCTAGGATTCGTTCCTTTATCCTGGAGTAGACTGGAGAATAGAGATAGGATTCGTCCCTGTATCCTGGAGTAGACTGGAGAATAGAGATAGGATTCGTTCCTGTATCCTGGAGTAGACTGGAGAATAGAGATAGGATTCGTTCCTGTATCCTGGAGTAGACTGGAGAATAGAGATAGGATTCGTTCCTGTATCCTGGAGTAGACTGGAGAATAGAGATAGGATTCGTTCCTGTATCCTGGAGAGTATGCTGGAGAATAGGGATAGGATTCGTTACATGTATTATTCATTTTTAAGATGTTTAATATATTTCAAAAGTGAATGTACAATTCACAATGGTACCCTGTAAACCTTTCTCTGATTAACATTGTGGAAGATACCGTAGTTTTTTCAACCTTGAAAAGTTAATGATATAATTTTCTCCATTATATTTTTGGTAAGACATCCGCTTGTCACTCTTACAGATATTTCTCAATTGAAACTAAGCAATTTAAAAAAAAAGATAACTTCATAATTTTTGCTCAATCAAAAGTTTCCATGGTACCGCTGGGTATTGTACATGCCCCGCTATAAATGAAATGTCGCTTGAAATTTCGTTAACCGTCATTTTAAATTTAAAAACCGAAAGCAAAAACGATGGACATCCCTACTTACTGAAGCCCTGAGGTTCTGGAGTAGTGCAATATTTATATTTCACTTCAAGGAGGAATATTAGGGGGGGGGTCAGTGAACTGGGGAAATATTTTCACGGAATAGTTGTATCAAAATTAAATTTGATTTAATCATGAACGTTCAGGACATGTGTTAATTTTTCGTGTCAAATAGTTCAAAGGTTTTTACTTTTTTGCTTTCATTTCCTTTCTTAATCAGAGATTATATTTAAACACGGGAATATATAAACTTTCAACCTGTCATGAAAGAGCTAAGAACTTTAAAGGGAGTGTTCGCGAAAAATGAAAGGGGGTATAGGCTCAATGCGACAAAAAAAACGCTTTTGATCGCTTCTAATCTTACTTCTATCTGTTGCGTCTATTAGGAGAAAATTGTTAAAAACGACTAATACCGAATAACTTAGCGCCCATACAAATTGAGAAAATTGCAACATAAACTTAGACCGTAAAAAAATCAATTTAATTTAAAACAAATCCTTCAGATATTGCAACATATATTCATCGATTATCTTTCGTCACATTTGTATATAGTTTATATTTTATAATATTCTTTTAATTAATTTGTTTTGAATTTGATTATTTCTCTCGCGGCTTGCGCAACTATCTAAGAATGCCGCGGACCACTCACATTTTTCGAAATCAGTTAAAACGTTTTCTAAAAAAAAAAATATTATAAAATATAAACTATATACAAATGTGGCGAAAGATACTCGATGACTATAGGCTGTACTGTCTGAATTATTTGTTTGAAATTAAATGGATTTTTTACAGTCTAAGTCGTATGTTACAATTTTCTGATTTTGTATGGGCGCTAAGTTATTGGGTACTCGACGGCTTTAACAAGTTTCTCCTTATAGACGCAACAGATAGAAGTAAGATTAGTAGCGATAAAAAGCGCTTTTTTATCGCATTAAGCCTATACCCCCTTTCATTTTTCGCGACACTCCCTTTAAAGTATCTATATCTATTATGATAATAATAATAATATTTATTTTGTAAGCCCGATCATAACTTATGAACCCTTTGAACGAATAGCCACAAATGTTCTAGGGGTTTATGTGTAAATTTCTAGATTTTGGAGAAATCCAAAAAAAGTTATTTTTATTCCATTCAAATAGTAGAAAGTGTATCAAACCTATAGTAGACAATTTAGCAGCTACAGGGTGTCCCACGAAACATGACAGTCGGTGAATAGTTAAGAATGTCTTCTTCAATAATTTGTTAAGTTGTTTGATACAAATTAGACAATAATACAAATATTATATGGGAGTCATGTTATGGTAAAATTGGCTTGAAAGTAAAATAAATTTCGGAAAAAGATATTTTTAACTTAATAAACTGCAAAAAGCCTTTAACATCTGATAAAGTATATGGAAGACGACTTTCATAACTATTTACCAACTGTCATGTTTCGTGGGACACCCTGTATTCTACTACAATGAATCCTAGATATATGAATACATAGACCGTCATAAGTTTTTTGATAATTCTAAAGAAACTTCTTATTATCTTTAATTCAAGGCAAATTAATAGATTTGAAATATAAATGCAATTGATATATATATTAATATTAAACTCATTTTTCCGCGGCATTTGATCTTAAATATGTAATACAACATTATAAAAAACTCTTGCTATGTATCTGGGATTCACTGTGGTTTCTGACTAAAGACACCATAACTGTACTTTACAAAAACTGTTTTGGAAATGTTTATGAAACTATTAAAATCATTTACGTTACATTTGGAGTGCGTGGGTGGTGGTCGTGTGGTGGGGAAAAGAAGGGAAGTTAAGACAGGAAAATATGAAAATTGTTTCAAATAAACTAATGTTTTTGTCATTTATTCCAACCCTCCTTCCTTCGATATTAGGTTTGGAAAACGTTCCCAGGAAAAAAGTGCGACATCACTTTTAGCATATTTAGAGATTTTGTGGGCGGGGCGATGGGTAGGATGGATGGGGGAAGAAAAAGGCGGGGAATGTCCAAGAGGTAAGGAAAAACTAGGATTATATGACAGAGGAACCAATCAACCGTGTTCAAAAGTCAAAATTTGTCCGACAAAGATAGCGCTGTATACTCCCGGGGGTATTCATCCATTTATTCATTTATTATCCATCCTTTATTCCATCCAACCTTCCATTCATCCTTCATTCCACTCATCCTTCCATCTATTCTTCATTCCATCCATACTTCATTCCATGCATCCTTCATTCCATCCATCCTACATTCCATCCCTGAATACAGGGTTACCCATAAAGAATGAAACTTCAGATACTACTGAATGTCATTAATTCAGATTTATTTCTGATATTAATTGTTCCCTGCAACAAACATATATAATGAAGAGAACTTGAAAAGAAGAAAGAGAACCTGAAAACATTCTTTGAAGCAAAAATTAATTAAAAAGGGAACCGGAGAAAATCCCTTGATACAAAGATATAAAGAGACCCTGAAAGAATCCCTTGATGCAAAGATATAAAGAGAACCTAAAAGAGTCCCTTGATGCAAAGATATAAAGAGAACCTGAAAGAATCCCTTGATGCAAAGATATAAAGAGAACCTGAAAGAATCCCTTGATGTAAAGATATAAAGAGAACCTGAAAGAATCCCTTGATGCAAAGATATAAGGAGAATCTGAAAGAATCCCTCGATGCAAAGATATAAAGAGAACCTGAAACATCTCTTGATGCAAAGATATAAAGAGAACCTGAAAGAGACACGCTTCATAAATAATTAGACAATTTGTTTGTTGATAAGTGAATCGTTGAGAAGAGCTTTGTTAATAAATGTCTCAATATTTTGCTAGATTTTATCCTTAAACTCAATCCTGCACTCTTCTCCTAGTTCCAGGAATACAGGGTTTTCTCACCTTCACGTAATAGATTTAAACGGACTGACAAAGCAATTTTAAGAGACACAACAAATAAAATATGTATGTTCGATCCACAACGGTACCCTTTACACCTTTATCTGAGAAAGAGTCATTTTTCTATCTTAAAACGTGTTGAATTATGTACATTTCATTCCTTCCATTCGACGAATAAATCTACAAACTACTTTTACAAAGAATCCACAATTAAAAATGATAAATTTTTAGAGCGTAAAATAAAACATTTAAGACATTTTTGGAATTATAATGACACAATTAATAAACATTGAATATGAAAATATCAAAGAGAATAGAATATATATTAGAGTGGAATTTAGAAAATCCCTCGGTATGACTTTTGTCAAAGTGTACAAATCATGTTAATGTTCATAAATTATATGCAGTAGAGTACATTAATACAGTATGTTCTCTAGACTATCCATTTCAATTTCGAATTTTTTAAAGCTGTTAAATAAACTTTATAAAATGAATTAGATGAATAAAAACATCATTTGATTTATAATTATAACGGAAAATCATCGTTTGTAAAAAGAAAGGCATAGAGTATTTGTGAAATGATCATTGGTCAATTATGAAACCAGCCTATTTCATAATTTGGTTTTCTTTTAATATTAATTTTAGATTTTCTATAAAATGATGTGAAGTACACCTGCAGTATGGAAACAGTACAACAAAATAGCCGTTTTACACTTTTTTCTAGTAAATTCCACTCTAATATATATTCTATTCTCTTTGAAAAATATTCAAAATAATTTTAAAATTTTCTATCAACTTTTTTTAGCTAAAGAAATGCCATGGGGTAATACTCCCGCTTCTCTTTGGTTTCAGGGATATTGCCTTACCTCTTCCCCCCCCCCACACTTCCCCCATTTCTGAACACCTAGCAACAGTGGTCTGTCTATATACTGTTTGCACCCTCTTCTCTATATTTATTTCTGAAGATTGAGTATTTCTAAAGAAATTGCAGAACTCAGGGTTAAATATCAGTTTATAGTTGATTTAACTTCAAACTTTTAAAGGGACTGCATAATGCTAGTTCAAGGGAGCCTCCATTTAAAGAGATTAATGTGTGATTTACAAATTGATCAATGATATTCATATTTTTCTCCTTAAAAAACTATCATTCTCAAATGTGGTTTCTCTGTATAATTGGCTTACAGATTTATGCTAAAGAAACAATAGAGGAAAGTGTTAGATTTAAACACTTTTCAAACACTTTTCACTTTAACAAGCTAGAAATCCCTATATCATTGCAATCTGATGTTTCATAATTTTGAAGTTATAGTATTAATTAGAGTTTTAAGTGTCTACCATATCAAACATCAGGTTGCAAAGATATAAGGATTACAGAACTAGAGAAAAAATAATCTTTCCTTTAGTAAAAATACTAATAATTTAGATAATAATGTATAGGTAAACATAATAATAATGCATTTATCAACATAGATAATAATAATTTTACAATTAAGTTATAAAAGAAAAATATACATTATAAATATTATTTAAAATAAGCAAAAATAAAGGGCTTTGTCCATGCATTAATTTAATTACGCAAACGCTAACAATTAACACAAGATGTTTATTTGGATTCCCAATAAAAATGCGTACGGAGAACTGCAGTCTTTACGCATCAATATAAAAGAAAAAACCTGTAAGCAAAGATGCGTCAGATAAGTTTCCCCCAATATTTATATTTTATTTATTTACATATTCAGCTGACAAGATATTTATCAATACAATACAATAGAGGCTTACATAACAAACAAACTGAATTGATAGTTATCCAGTTACCCCCCCCCTTCCCGACCTTACCTTAAATAAATGGGGGTGCCCACGCTCCTTGCCCCAAATAAATGTTATGCATCCTGTCCACCCCC
>NW_019396175.1:337190-353443 GCF_000591075.1 Eurytemora carolleeae
CCCCCCTGTAAATCTAGGCCATCTCTCATCATCCTGTTTTGTCCTGGGAAAATGGAAACCTAAAAATAAGATTTTTATGAATTTTTGACGGAAAATAAAGCAACAAAATCCCACAAATATGTGGACAAGTCATTCCCCGTGTTAAACATGAAAAGAATGGTGGTGGGGGGGGAGGGGCCTTTTGCCAACTTCCCCTTTTTCTTCTCTAAATTCACACGTGAAATATTTAAACCTACACAGACTACTGCAGCTGTATGTGTTTTCAATACCGAGACTTTTCTAAATATATTTAAATAGTTGTACAATGTACATGGTAACAAGACCCTAAGAAGGGTTAACAATATGTACAATTTAGATTGTTCACTGTACAGTGTACACATATTACATATAATGTACAATGTTAAATGTAACAGTGAGGGACCGTGTCAGAGATAAGAGAGTTACAGAGATTGATTATCAGCTAAAATATGCGATATTTTCCACAGCATGTTCTATTGTGTACAAGTACTGTACACGACCAATCAGCAAACATCTGTATTCAGGGATGTTTAAGGATCCTTTGGGTACGAAACACAAAATCTTCAAAAAAGTCTGAATTCATAAATGTTATGTTTCTTGTTTAAAATTGGAGTATTTCTTTAAAGGTTGAATAACTTAACTCCTTAATGGGTATTATATTCAACAAGTGGCCATGAGATGGCACTCTAAAAACCTATCATAAAAACGTAGCATGTCGTGCCGGGTCAACTTAGGCCTACGTAGCCCACCCTGTGAAAGGAGATAAGCAGTCTGTGTAGTGTGTATTCTGTGGACTGGGTACAGATTCATTCATTTATAACTAATTTAAGCAGACCAGTGAACTACAACATACAAATAGATTCAAAAGATTAATGTAACCAACTTTTTTTTTCAATTTTAACTGATCTGACTCAGATAAAAGACAAATTGTTTTACTTTCAACTAAGTTGAATACCGCAACTTAAACATTAATTAAATTTTAGGTTGAAAATTCATTTTAGGTAACTGACGAATGTATTCGATATAAATGGCTAATTATTTTACCAAAAGCGACAAAATTGATTTGATTTCAACTAACTACTTGATTTAAGGTTACACTTTAATTCAATGTAAAGCGTCAAATTGATTCAATATAACTCACTAGTTAAGATTGAATTTACAAAAAAGGAGCTGAGTTTTAAATTCGGAAATGATAATGGACCAAACCTCTGTATAGTAAAAAAAAGGGTAATTACCTATAAGAGAACGATTNAATCTATGTGGATCCCACTAATGAAAAAAACCTACAACTCGACGTTTTAAAAAGAATAATAACAAAATTTTGTTAGGTGAAATATCACTTAAAAGCTAAAATTATTACAAGAGTGCGTGAAATACCCTGACAGTCTAGTATATTACATAATATCTTATTATATAATTTATAATTTGATATTTCTGCGCAGTTTAATAACGATTTTCAATCTGCCCGACAACAGCTATACCGTTATAAACCTTATTTTCAGATTTAATGAAAAAAAGATCAAACAGTATGTAAAGCGGCTTTAGCCCCCCCTCCCCCATCCCTTATTCATTCACAACTACTTACATAAAATCCTACTTTTTTTGTTCTTGCAGATAACATATAATTTGTTTTGCGCAATCCTAAAGCAGGGTTTGCCATATTACATCAAATACATAGTGGTTTTGTAGCGGAGAAGAAGATGATTTTTGTTCCTGCTCACAGCTTTAAAACTCGCCTGGAGCCTACGGGGTTATGTAGACAGGCACGCGCGGCTTTTCTAAAGATGAAATTAAAGACTACCTCCAATCAAAGTAGTATCCAATATATACAATTAAGAGTCACTGCGTTTTTTAGACCTGTAACTTCAAAACGAAGTCTGTATGGAATTTGATTTCTGGATCCTGTAGTATCCGCTTCATTTATATTTAGAGTTAGTCTTTCTACATTCATTTATATATTTAAAGTTTTCTTTAAATACACATTTGAAATATTTAAAAGTATACTTTTAATTTTAATTATTTAGCTTAAGTGTGAAATTCAAATATCCTTTTTGAAAATCTGATTAACATTTGAACATTTGAACATTTTAACATTTTAACATTTTAACATTTTAATATTTTACCATGTCCAATTCGTAAAAATAACCCTTTTCCATAAAAATGTTATCATTATAATTTTAATATTTAATTAATAGGTTTATTAAAAAAAAATTTCTGGCAAGTTTTTTTTTTAATTTAATAGTTTTATTGGTCATTTGTTTGGAAAACTAAATATTATTGTCAAAAATCAATATCAATTTGGAGTATTGCTTTTATTTCATTTTCATTCTAAGATTTTAGTAAGTTAGTTTTTAAACACAATGTATTTTTAAAGGAAAAAAACACCAAAAAGTTTGTTAAAATGCTGTGCTACTATTCTCGTGCAATAATATAGTCCTGTAGTCCTGCAGTCCTGTAGTCCTGTAGTCCTGTAGTCCTGTAGTCCTGTAGCCCTGTAGTCTTGTAGTTCTGTAGTCCTGTAGTCCTGTAGTCCTGTAGTCCTGTAGTCCTTTAGTCCTGTAATCCTGTAGTCAGCGGTAGTCATGTAGTCCTGTATTCCTGTATTCCTGTAGTCCTGTAGTCCTGTAGTTCTGTAGTCCTGTAGTCCTGTAGTCCTGTAGTCCTGTAGTCCTGTAGTCCTGTAGTCCTGTAGTTATGTAGTCTTGTGATCCTGTAGTCCTGTAGTCCTGTAGTCCTGTAGTCCTGTAGTTCTGTAGCCCTGTAGTTCTGTAATCCTGTAGTCCTGTAGTCCTGTAGTCATGTAGTCCTGTAGTCCTGTAGTTCTGTAGTTCTGTAGTCCTGTAGACCTGTAGTCCTGTAGTCCGGTAGTCCTGTAGTTCTGTAGTCTTGTGGTCCTGTAGTTCTGTAGTCTTGTGGTCCTGTATATCTGTAGTCCTGTAGTCCTTTAAAGATCCCTGAGATCCCGGCAAAATGTGATAAATTGAGTTGAACAGTTGAAGAAACAAACAACAAGGTCTGCCCTCCCTCCTACTTCTCTCCTCTACCCCTCCATATCCCCTCCTAACCCCCCTCCCCTTCTCCACCACCTCCTCCCCTCTAATACCCCCTCTCCTAAAAAATTATTTCAACAGGTACTTATACTTACATAAGAGCAGCCGTCGAAAACTTCCTAAACACCACCCCCCCCCCCTCTGCTTTTTCCCACTCATTTTTATATTTCCATCATTTTCCCACCATTTTCCTTGCCAACTTAATAAATTGACATAAGCAAAGTTTTTATGATATCTTAGAAATTATGCAAAATCTGATGAGGGGATACTATCTATTTTCTATGATCCCTGATACTCATGTACATTGTACAGGGTTGGATTAATTTTTAAATACCATTTGGTTCTAATAAAATATTCCAGTTTAAAATCTATAATTGCTTTTTTATCCGTTTGAATTCAATCCGTTGTTATTATTTGAGACTTGAATTTTTCCGTAAATACGTAATTAACAAAATGCACTTTATTTCATGGTGAAGCTATTTTTGTGCTTATAGTCATTATATACAAATTTCCTAAATATAACAACTTTTAGTGATTCCTTAATTGAACATTTTAAATTAATTCAAGCATGACATAATTTTAATGACATGCACTTAAGCATAATTGGCTTGGACAGAACTTAATCCAGGCTAATGGGTTTTGGGAAATTTTTAGTGTTAGACTTTCCAACAGAAATAATGTTTATTATTTTCTCTATTATTAAAGTGAGTTCAGGGGCGTATACAGGAGTCCGGCGGAGGGGTTACCTGTCCCCTAGAATTTAAATGTTCACTTCAATTTAAGATCGAATATATAAGGTGAAAACTTTAAACTTTTAACATTAAACTTGTAAAAAAAAATATTTTTACGTGTTTTGATGTTTTAAATGTTTTGAAAATAAAAATTTCGGCGCTTCACGTTAACGCTGTTAATTCTGTAATAACTGTTGAAAATTTTCCGTTAAAATTGAGATTGTTAACCAAGGGTACCTTAACAAAAACGGAAATTACCGTTAAAGAAACGAAGTTTCGTTTTTATCTTCTAAAACTAACGGCGATGGATTGGAACAAACCGTATACGAAACGGGTTGAAAAATTGGAACGTGCCCAGCAACATGATGTTGTAAACCTTTGTAAACTGTAATTTCTGTTTGAAGGTTTGAAATACCAAAGGTTTACACCATGTTTTAAAGATATAGACATGATAAAAATTACATTTTGAGGCAAGTTATCAGTTCCTCACTGTGATTTAATAGTCTTAAGCTCTCAAGCAAAAGTCATATATGAGAACTTCTTAAAACCAAAGCTAACAACAAGTGTTTTATAGTGCTAAAATGTATGCATGTAAAGGGCTACAAAAAAGCCAAAGCCCAAGGCTTTGCGACACTTCCAAGTCTATCCTGTTCAATTTTATGAGAAGGCTGAATCTATGTGGATCCTTTGATGCAATTTAAAAGTTTACCTGTTAAAAAAATTGATATTTTGAGAACAATTTTTAAAAATCATGCTTTTTTTGAGGACATCTAGCGGATATCTATTAAAGCGGAGAGATCATTGACAACTTTTTGTTAGATTATCAGATAGACACAATACAACCGCGCAGAGTCTAGGATGAATTAACAATATGGCCGCGTAGAGCCTAGGATGAATTGACAGATACAAATCTTGGATCCAAGGTTAATCAGAGAGTTTTTGCTGCGTCTTTGTCTTTCAACTTTCTTAATATTTCACTTCTTGCAATTTTTCTGATCAAAACATTTCAGCGCTTAATGTTTGACAGGAATATATGGAGGAAATAACAACTCAATGTTTTTACAAGTTTTTGAATTTTCAAACTTTTTACCGATTTGCCTTGTTTTTCTTCAGCGGATTTTCACGTTATATACACTAACTAGTGGAAATCCAGGATGTTAAATGTAAAATATACTAGCCCATTGTTGTACACCCAAAAATACTGAAAAAATATATTTCTGAAAGAAAAAATATAAAAAAAAATTTACAAATAAAAAAATTCTGAAATTTGATAAGAATACTTCTNTCAGGCAAGATATTGAAAATGGCAATAAGCGAATTAAGCCTCAATTTCCGAAAATAATTCCAGCCCGGATAAGAAACTAATTTTGGAGTAAAAAGACAACATTTTAAAATTATATTTCCATGTTATCATAATCACTTAACCCTCTACTGAAGAAACATTAAATAGTGTAAATACGGCTCCCGAATATTTTAAAAATATTTTACCGAAAATGCACTGCTCACTGCTGTAATGTGCATCCTTATAATTACTTTTATCCGGTGTTTCTAGTAATTTGGGTTATTTTTCGCATCATTATTGATATTTAAGTGCTGGATGTTGGGGGATAAAATGTTAAAAATATAGATAATTAGATAATAGAATCTTAATTAAGACTAAATGCAAATTACGCAATAATTGTTAGACTAATTTTTTAAACCAATGATTTAGATTTATTAACCTAACTATGCAATTATAATCTTATTGTTGCTTCTTGACTTCGTTTCTACAGATAACTCTGAAATATGAAAATGACTTTCATACTCAAGGTATGACTTAAAATGGCTCAAATGACATAAGGTACATTAATTGTGCAGTGTTAAGAGACCCATTTAACTCAATAAGTGATTCAATATACCTTACTAGTAGACCTGTTGGATTTGTGTATCATCACTTTTATGTCGTTTTCCTATTCCAAAGTTTTCTGGTTCTCACTGTAATAAAAATCTGAGCATTTTGTTTCTGATCAATTAGCCTTATTCTACTTTGACATAATAAAATTACACTGTAAAATTTCGCGGACATCTTTTTTTTGTGGATTCAAAATTTTTATTAAATTAGGCTAATTTTTTATTTCTGCTAGCCAAAACCTTTCCTGTCTTTATTAGCATGATCGGATTAGGTTAAACTGTTTTACCACACGAATACTTGGTGGTTTACACGTTTATTGGATGCAAAGAAACACCAAGCCAAATATAGATTTGCAATGATGCAAATGTTTTACCACACGAATACTTTGATGTTTTAAAATTTAGAAGTTTGAAAGTTTCTCTACGACAAATAAATCATCAATTGTTGCAAATTTCATGAAAGACATTTATTTATATTCATATATATATATTTATATACAGGGTGTCCCAAAAATATGGGAGTTCATTGACGAATTCGATGTAGTCTTTGTTATTAATAAGCATTCTAATACCTAATTTCAAAAGCCATAATATTATTTTGTCTGCTAGAGTTTATTTTATAAAAGGGCTAAAAGACGTAAAGATGTGTCTATAATGTCTCCGCAAGATGAACAATGAAGACGGACAAGTTTACTCTGTTTCTATGCAACAGTAGGCAGCAGTCAAAACATAAACAAACAAAATTAGCAGACGAAACTCTTACAGATTACAGCTTTCTCAGTAGGTATCACTATACTAAATCAAAGAATTATTTAAAAAGACGATATCGAATTCCCATGTTTATTGGGACACCCTGTATGTATTTATATTCAATTTATTGTTCAAATATAGGTATTTATATCTTTCTGTGTGAATAAATCTTTATAATAATAATATTGTATGTCAATAAGCTATCATGTACATGAGCTTAGAAGCAACCTCTCTTGTCCTTGAAATAAAACTGTCCTTATGAGAGGAAACAGGATTTAAGCCAGCGGGTGATAGATTATTTTAGGTACACAAAATCTTTAAGTAGGAACAAAAATAGAGGGGCGCCGCAGGCGATACATTTATTTGATCTGAAAAACTCAAAGGGTCAAAATTAATGATTAAAGACTAATAAAAATAGATTTTTAACTTATTACACATTATAGTTAAACTAGATATTTTGCCTGTATTATGTTTTCGAGAAGCTATTTGCATCAAAACATAAAAAAAACTGGAGGTATAAGATGTATAGATTTGAGTTAATCTATAAATAAATGTATTACTAAAAAATTTTATTACTGAATACTTACTTACTTAATCCTCTTCCTCCCTGTTGGGACATAAGGCCCTCGAACAATTTCTCTCCATTCTTCTCGGTTCTTGAATTACGAATAGCCAAGACTAATTTTGAATACAGGGAAAGTAAAGGATGTAAATTGTATATGCCTGTAAAGATAAAAAGATCAAATCTTCAGTTTTCTCAAAACTGAAATTCGAAAAAAAACTTCCTGAAAGCTTGAGGATGTGTACAAACATCTTCTCCTAAACCTGACTATATTTTGTATGTCGATGTACGAGTACGATGTACAATGGTTCATTATAATTTTAAATCTAATAAAAGAAGGGAAAAGGATAAGCTTCTCAAAATACAAAATAAAATAATCATTACACAAGATAGAATAGAAATAAAATTCCCAAATAACATATTTCAGAAAGCACTCAATCTTTTACACAAAAAATAGATTTTATGCCAATTTTCTCATTTTTTCTTTCTTTCTTTCATTTTTCTTTTCCAATTATTTTTATTTTTTCATTTGCGGAAAACTTTCCTAGTAATTTCTTTTTGCTCTTAACTTGCTTTATGTTTCTCTAATTAACTATTGTTCCTAATTCATGTTTAGTGTAAATGACATTTTTTGCGCATATGTATGTTTCCTTTTTTGTACCTTCATGTGTTTATCATCATTTCATGTTTTACGAATTACGTTCCCAGTTCTTTCATTTTTGTACCTAATTCCTTGTTTTTTCATTTTTGTTCCTATTTTTGTTCCTATTCCTAACACTGTGTCTCTAGACCCTAAATTTCTGTCCTTGATCCTTTATTTTTGTTCCTAATTCCTAAAAAACTTTTTATTGCTCCTTAGATCATGTATTTCATTTACTGTTCTTATGTTCTTCGTGTATGTATGAAACTCCTAGTTTTTTGCTTCACACAAGGTGGCTCAATAGGCTATATTCCTGCTATAGTTCCCATTTTATCGTTCTTTTGTTCCTCTTTTGATGTTCCTAATGTAGTTCTTTCTTTTTTGTTCCTAACTCACCCAACCCAACATTTGTATTATTGTATTGTTCCTTTTTTAGCTTATAATGTTCCTAGTTCTTTCCTTTTCTTTCTTTAATTTGAAAATAATTTTAGCAAATTGGGAACATTTTTTTGCCTCAAAATCTGGGGGGGGGGGTCAAGGTACCCCCGCCCCCCTTTTGTATCCGCCCTAATGTCCTTTTACCTACAGTAGCTTGGGGACTAGAAACCGTGTAGTTTGCTGTGAATGCATTAAGTCCTTTAATGCTGTAGTTAATAGGTTTATAGAAAGACGAGAATAATTAGCATTCAAATCCCCTACACCTCTCCTTCTTGCCTATTATGCTTACCCCTATTTCTTCCCTTTCCTTCCCCTGCCCCTTCCCTTGAGCATCCTCTTCCCTTCCACTTCACCTTTCCAATTCTTTTCGTCTTTCCTACCCTTCCTTTTTCCTCTCCTTTTCCTTCCTCCTCCAACCCCTCTTCCTATTTCCTTTCATTTTCTTCACGTTCACATTCCTCTTTCTCTTTCCTTTTCCTTTCCGCCCCCTTCCTCTTCCTCTTTTCTCTCCTACCCCTTCCTTTTTCCTTTCCTTTCCCTTCCTCTTTGCTTTCCTTTTGTTCCTCTTACCCTTCCCCATCCACTTTCTCATCTTTTCCTTCCCCTTCCCCTTCGTCTTTCATTTCCTTCAACTTCTCCTTCCTCTTTCCTTCCTTTCATTCCCTTTTCCTTCCTTTTTCTTTTCTTCCCTTTCCTTCCCCTTCCATCCCTTTCCTTCCCTGTCCTTCCCTTTATTTCATTTTCTTTCCCTTTCCTTCCCTTTTATTCCCTTTCCTTCCTTCCCTTTTCCTTTCCTTCTCTATCTTTACCTTCCCTTCCTCTTCCTTCTTCCGTTCCTTCCCATTCCTCTTTCCTTTTATTTTTCTCATTTTACTCTTCCTCTTTCCATTTCATCCTTTTCCTCTATTTACTGCAATTTCCTTCCGTTTCCTCTTCCATTCTCTTCCCCTTTCTTTTTCCATCCCTTCCATTCCTCTTCCTCTTTCTTTTTCCATCCCTTCCATTTACCTTCCTCTTTCTTTTCCTTACCTCACTCTTCCTCCATTCAGCTGACGATAATCCATCTATCCCTATTGACCTGTATCTAGAACTACACTCTGTATCTATTGCTGGTGATAAGGATCAAAAACAAACAAATCTAAAACAAACTATTATTTAATGAACTTTTAAAACTTTTCTCAACCTAATTCTAAACATTACAGAATTCTAATGCAAGAACATTCAAATTTGAACTTTTTGTATCTCTGGAAATCCTCGTTCGTTCTTTATAATAATAATTAAAAGATATTGTTTAAAGTATACAATAAATCCATTTACAAGTAAAACACGAGTTTCAAAAACCAATTTGACCTTACAAACATCCGGAGTGTATCAAAGAAGGGTGATGTATACAAATTTAATAAAAATCGCAAACTTCTTAGGATCGAAAACACGCAAATCGGATGTTATTTTTATCAATATTGCTAAGTGACTATTAAATAGTATATCATTCATAGCGATCCAAAGGTTGCAAGCTCACATGCAAAAATAGATGAGAATTTGACTGAGAACTTAAAAACTAAAGCTGAAAACAGTGCTTTAATTCAGTTTTAAAATTTACATGTTTTAAAATATTTATCTATGCGACTCACTTGTGTTAAAATCACAACAAAAACATAATTTCCTAAATAGTAACACAAGACGGATAAATAAATTACTCATTTCAAGTTTTATAAAAATGTGCGATTTTTAAAATTAAAATCCGCGAAAATAAAAAAAAACTTGCTTTGCCGGCATAAAATGTTACTTATTTCAATTTGCCTCGGAACAAATAAGAAACTTTTCATACCCAAGATCATGGAATTGTGAGTAAAAATGCCGGATAAAAACTCTCTCAAAATTGAATAAAAGTATAAGTGAGAAAGTCGATCCCGTCTGGAAAGTTAATGCAACTTTGAGTAACCGCTTGGATCTCCGACTCTACGTTTATTTCCTGTATAGTACTGTATTAGGTAACCATGAGTTGGTAAATTAACCAAGTGTTTAGATCTCCGACTCTACGTTTATTTCCTGTCTAGTACTGTATTAGGTAACCATGAGTAAATTAACCTAGTGTTTAGATCTCCGACTCTACGTTTATTTCCTGTCTAGTACTGTATTAGGTAACCATGAGTAAATTAACCTAGTGTTTGGATCTCCCTGTCTAGTACTGTATTAGGTAACCATGAGTAAATTAACCTAGTGTTTAGATCTCCGACTATACGTTTACTTCCTGTCGCATGGTAGGAAAGTGAGAACAGGAAAAAAAGTGGTCACTAATCACTAGAAGATATAGAAAACTTAATTTAACCTAAGTTAAAGATGAGAGTCTATAAACTGTTAACTCGCACTTTATTTTTAATTGGATCCGTGCTAACTACATTTTAATATTTAATCAAGTCAAACTTGTAAAATTGGTTTAACAGTGATGTTAAAAGAGGGGTAGAGTGTTTACTTTAGCTGTAGTAAATTAATCAATGATGTTAAAAGAGGGGTAGAGTGTGTACTTTAGCTGTAGTAAATTAACCAATGATGTTAAAAGAGGGATAGGGTGATTACTTTAGCTGTAGTAAATTAACCAATGATGATAAAAGAAGGGTAGAGTGTTTACTTTTGTTACAGCAGATTAACCAATGATGTTAAAAGAGGGATAGACTATGGTGTGTGTTACTTTGGTATGCGAAACATCGATAAATGGGTTTTTAAAAATTTAAGCTTTCTACTTCTACTTTCTATTTGACAGATTTGACATATTTTCCTCGTGTACAACTTTGTAATGTAAGCATATGTTTAAAAATATTATAACACATTTTTTTGTGTTCATAACAAGATCTTTAGCTAATAGATCTGCAATTAAAAATATGAAATTCGTTTTGAGAAAGATATTAAATAGTTAGAATTGGGCTGGCGTTCTAGCTTTTTCTTAATCCGTAGTTAAAAGTTTTAGAATTGTCCGTTCCTTCTAACAAACTTCCATTTGTTAATGCCCTTCATATATAACCATCAAATGAAAGGTATAATTTTGTATTATTCAAAATAATGTTTTATTTTTGGTAAAATTGTGAGTTTTACAAAAGTATCAATTCGTTTTTTAAATTTTTTGGTTCTTTTTTGAGATTCAACAATCTTTTCGTTCATAAAAAAATTAAAAATCCATGTTTCTTGTTAGTCTTTAAACACGTCCGTTCGTTATTCTTTGCACAACCCTATTTACAGGATTATGTCTTGTAAAAACACATTTAAAATCAATAAAGAGCAATCTCTGTTTGTTTGTGATTCCGATCATAGCTCGCAAAAGACTTGAGTGATTTCCCTCAAAGATGGTCGAAGAATTCGGTAAAACCAAGGAAATATTCTTAGCTTGGTTTAAAAATTCTACGTTAAGTTGGTTGAATTTTACTTTCCAGGCCAAAGCTGGGTTCTCAAGCCACACTGGATCAATTTACCTACGTTTGTTGCTGAACATGTGTTGGGTCAACTACATCCGGGGTTCACTAGACGGGCTGGTACAAGTAAAGACTAGACCGGTATCCTTGTACATACTACAATTATAGTACCGGGGTAAAGCTATAGTTTAAAATAAAGTTTAGTAAGCGTCTATTGTTTAAATATAAATGTTTGGAGAAATATCTGCACAGGTTTCTGCACCGTTTTCCGGACCAACCCCCCCTTTCCTTCTGTAACAAAGTTTTATTTGAATTTAGTGCAAAAGTTCACTAGACGATTAGGACGCCATTAACCAGTTCTCCGTTCTATTCATCTATTATTATAAAAGTTATATTTCTAACAATAAACAAAAATATTGTAAAAAGCTGAAAAAAAAGATAATCTATGAAAATTGAAAAAAGCAAAAATATAATATTTTTCTAGAAATTTGTATTTATTTGTCAATTTAAAAAATACTTTGCTCCGTTTTTAACGCGGTTGTATTTATTGAATAAAACGCGACCCTGTGGAACTAAATGCTTATGCTTTGTTTCAATGCAGCCAGGCACCCAGACATGCACAAAACTGCATCAAGCAGTTAAATATGGTTCATTTTACACCTGTAAACATGATTCCCCCTAATTTTCTTTCTTCATGGAAGATTCTGGAATCTAATTGTATGAAGTAATATTTGGAAAATAATACACAAGATAATTTTTATAAAATAAGGTTAATTTTATTGAACTATATATACTACACTATAATTTCAGTAGAAGTAAATATTTCCATTTAGTGTATAGCGCCGATATAAGGATTTCTAATTGGATGATGAGATAGAGAGAATGATAGATGTTACCGCCATGCAATTTCTATTGGTTTAGAATAGACAACAAACACATGACTGAACCCTGACTGGATCAGGCGATAATGGACTCGGCATACAGGAGTGACTAAAAAAGTCTTTAACTGAGATTTAAAAACTTATTAAATTTAAAAAAATAATATTTCTACCGAGGAAATTTTCAGACTGAATCCATCTGATTTGCCATGCTAGATTGCTAGATCCAAAACAGTTTTATAAAAAAAGGAAAAGTTGAAAACCCTCCAAAAGTAAAGGTTGTGCAGGAAAAGGAATTATGACTGCACACACTCAAATTTTCGAATAACTATATCTTTGCAACCCAGTGGTGAAAACCATTGATATTTCAAAGTTGGATTACCCTAGACCCAATCTATATTATATATCTATTTGCATATATGTTAGCTATAGCTGGCCAAACGACTGGACCGAATGTGATGAAATTTTTTGAGGGAACACTTGGTACCCCCGAGGGTAACATAGGTTAAAAAATTAGATTTTTAAAAAAGAAATTCATTTTTGAATCTAATTTTTTTTCCAAATTCAGATTAAAAAAATTCCACGGGCAACGCCTGGCACTTCAGCTAGTTTCTAATAATTTTATAAAAAATCCCTATTATTTGAAAATAATCGGTTTTTTTTCCGTTAAAAGGTGTATCAAACAAGATTGTACAATGTACGTATTATGAGGTTTCCGGAAAGTGGTCTCCCTTCTTTGTTTCTTAAAAACTGATGGAGATATTGAACATTAGAGCAACTTTAATGCTAGAATTACCAGATGGGTTGAATTGAAATGAAAATCCTCTAAAACGACAAAAAGCATTCCCAAAAAAATCCCCAAAATAAAGTTTTAAAAAAGTTGATACACCCTACAGTTTAATCCCAACCAAGTTAAATTGTCCAGTCCATTTAATTGCAACCTTGTTAGCATATTTGATTGCTTCATCACAGTTAAAAACTAATTAATTTTAATGCAAAAAGTTCAAAGTTTTGATCTAAATCAGGCCTAAAATTGCAGTGACTACTGACTACTGACTCCTCGACTAAATGTCACCTGAGCCAATTAAATATTGCATATTTAACCTGGAAAAAAAACTTTTTTGTTAAATCAAAGATTTTTTAATGGAGCGATGACAAAGATAAATTTTCCTACTTATACAGGGTCATAAACAAAGGATGAGACTGTAAAGACGACCCTAACCTCTTAAAACATGACAGTACCAAGGTTAAATTAAGTCTTCTGCCTTGAATGTTGTCTTTAAATGTATTATTTAATGATTTAGCGAAGAAAGAAAGAAGTTTATTGTTGCAAAGAAATATGAATACAAGGAAACAGATAGTGCAATTTCTGTACAGTCGTCTCTGAAGTCTCATCCTTTGTGGGTAACCCTGTACACTATAGCAGTGAGCTCTTAACTAAAAAAATGTTAAGGACTTTAGAGATGTCTTTAAAAAACATTTAAAACGAGCTCACTCATTAGTCATTTAAGCCCTGTATTGATTAAACGTGAGAATTAAGTGACGATTTTTTCTCTACGCGGAATTCGCTATAGTACCGCTGACTAATTTTGTTGTATACAACATGTTGGGTTAACCACATACTGGGTACACCTGGTCGGGCTGGTACACCTGGTCGGGCTGGTACACCTGGTCGGGCTGGTACACCTGGTCGGGCTGGTACACCTGGTCGGGCTGGTACGAATAAACATTACTCCAGACAATACGGGAATTGGTTTGGATCATTCAACTTTTAAACTTATGTAAATTAATTTGTAAATCTGATAAAGAAAGAAAGAAAGATTATTGATTACCATACTCCACTAAAATACTTTTTATCGCATGAGTTTGTTAAGACTTAAATGACTTGCCTACTGCCTAGGGCTTTAATTTTCTCATGCATGTTTGAGTATTTAATCCAGCTGTTTTAGTTTTTAAGCATAAATCAGAGCTGAAAACTTTAGAATGGGATATCCTTAATCCTGATCGGATAATTAATCTGGAGATTAAAAATGAGTAGAGAACAAGCAATATTTAATCTCGAGATTAAGAAAAAGAGTGGATTAAGCCTTAATTCCGATATCCACCATTCTAAAGTTTTCAGCTCAGGTTATATAGATATAAGGAAAAGAATATTTGTGTTTGAGGATTATTTCGTCTTCTTATTCCACAGTTTTATGGGTTCCACTGTAAATAAAACGAAATTAGTCCAATGGAATCTTCGTAATTTTGTTAAATGTGAAGAAGGCAAACCACATTTTGAAAAAATCAAAGAATCGTAATTCAATCCTATCAATTAATCTCTCAGATGGTTTAGATTAATATTTTTTTGGAGGAGGGGAGGAAGGTCAAGCACAACAACATCTCGTCCGAGTCCCATTCTCCTCATTTTCTCGTTTGAGCCACCTCAAAATCAATCCTCTTTCAAAACGTCCAACTCTTGCAGATAAAAATATTTATCACAAAAAATAGTTTGGGAAAATTCCATATTTTTGCCAGATTTTCATTAATTATTTTTAATTTGTAATGGTTGGACATTTAAAAATTTAAAATATATTCGAAGGACGAGGATTTTCAGGTGGCTTTGACGAGCAATTATTGTGGTTTGCCTTCCTCTTCTCGTTGGAGCACCCTTTAGTGTATAGTCCTGTCCCTGTGTTTACTGTTTAAACAGTGCAAAGCAATGCAAATTGATAAACCAAAGTGTCAAACTTGTTTCTAACTATGCAAATGTTGGCTGGTCTACTATAAATACTAGAGGTATGCCAACCTAACAGAATGGCAAAATATTTAGGAATAAACTGTTCAACTTCAAAATTACTAACACAGCGTGCTGAAATGAATAAATGTTGCAATTGTATAATTTTTCATTTTTATTTGGAATAAATTCAGTTTTAATTTCTTTTTTTCATTTTAATTCTAAAAGGAATAGTTAAAAGGTTTAAAATTACCTCAAATTAATCCAGCTTTTTAAAGGGATTGTTCATATTTTTCAACTGGCAACAGACAATCAAGAATTGGAATAATATGATCACAAATTACCAACGAATATATTTTTTGACCTTTAAAGTCAAAAACGACAATTTACAGGACACAACACAAATGCTCAGATACAGTTTATCCAGGTCTCTTCTCATTAGCTGAATTTTATTTCCATTTAACTAATCATAAATGATTGCAATTTGCAATTGTTATCCATAAAATTCATCCAGTTACAAACTTTTCTTATTTCTTTCCATTGGTATATTTACAATTAATAAATTTCTCAATGAACTCAATATCTGGAGAGCTGGGCGTGATCAATCTTTATTACAACCCTGTACTTTATTATATCGATAAATATATTTATTTTTAGGCATGCTTAAAAAAGAAAAAAGAAGCGTTCAGCCATGGAGTATTTTTCTATCCGTTTAGCTTTTAATTTAGCAATAAATAAGCTCTAGAACCCAAAATCTGTAACTTTGAATATTTCTTCCCCGTTCATTTTTTTTTCAGGGTTATTGTGTATGTATTGTAATAGTATACACAAAATACAAATGTACAAATGTACAGTGTATAGTGTACTTATCATGTATTGCAATTGCAATTACGTTGAGAACTCTTTGAAGAAAGTATTTAAAAACTATTATAAAAGTGATCTAGTAGGACAAGAATTGAAAAGAGAGCTTCCTATAAAACATCCAGAAAACTCTGAAATCGGGTCCGTCCTAGTGAACGATTTTTGGACCCTCCCCCCCCAGGCCCAGCTTCCCCTCTTATCAATTTCGTACATGACGAAATTAGTAAATTAGTATTTATTTATTATTATTTAGGGTTAGGTTAGGTTAAGACACTTTCTGGGCCGAGCGCTGCGGGGTCTCCTTGTCTTTCTCCA